>NC_090647.1:364387879-364407879 GCF_040937935.1 Hyperolius riggenbachi | reverse complement strand
TGGGCCCTTTTGACAGGGACCCACAGTAGTACAGCGCGTATATCAAATAGGTGGGGTGCCGCTCTCCCATTCACCTTTCATCGGCCCCTTTAATTGTAGTAGTTCAGCTCCCTAGCACTCATGAATCACGATATGGCCCTTGGACCAAACTTAAAAAGTTTGGATTCAGGTCGCATTCACAGTGGGACGTTATTGTCCTGTGTTATAAAGTAATTAAAACGCAGGATAACACACTGTAATGTTAAGCCTATGCAAAATTCACAGTGTGACGTTAACGTCGCATTGTAAATGATGCGTTATGGTAAATCACTACTTGCAGTGCGTTACCTCTACACGCAGACGTTAACAGATACAGAGAGGTATATTTTTCATTGCCTGTATACTCCACTGTATCTACTGTATGCCATGGTAACGCAGCGTTAATGTGCGTTACCACCTTTTTTTTGCGATGCGTTGTAACGCTGCATTGAGACTTTAACGTCGCATTACAATGCAAGATCCCACTGTGAATATGCCCTAAGTGAATAATTAAAACACAAGAGAAGCAAATACTCACTCCCAGCCACTTGATTGGCTGATGGGCTGTCTGTAATATAAAATGTCAGGGCGCTGGCTGGGAGTGAGCATTTGCTGCACTTGTGTTTTGCATTCAGCATTTAGAGGCAGCGTGGGAGAATCCCTTAGTGGTGGGAGCACCGGGGCTAACCTGTGCTTCCCCTCTTGGTGTGGCAGGTGGATTTAAGGGTGGCAGAGCACGGGGCCTCCTTCTGTCATGTGCACCAGTATTTGTGTTTTTAACTTTCCATTTTGCAGCTTCTAGGATGCAGATTCAGGTTAGTGTAGGGAGGGGTGTGTGAGAGGGAAAACTGCACATGGTGCCCCCTGCTGGTCACATAGTCTACAATTATGTGCGACCGAACCCTCTTGCCTGTTTTCTGGTGAACCTATACAGCTCCTAGTAGATTTGGTACTGCAGACACGGGTGTATACAATTGCACTTGATTGGCTGATGGGCTGTTTGCAGACCAATATAAATTGGCAGGGTGCTGGCTTGTAGTGAGCATTTGCTTCTGTTGAGTTTTGCATTTAGAAGCAGTGTGGGTGGGAGCACTGAGGGTCACCTGCACTCCCCCTCTTGGGGTCCCGTGTGGTGTCAGAGCCCAGGGCCCCCTTCCGTCATGTGCACCAGTGTTTGTGTGTTTAGGTGAATAATTGAAGGATAAATAATGAATGCATGTGGCAACTTGGCAAGTAGGAGGTGTTTATTTTTATATATGGAATAGTAGTTGGTGACAAGACTAAATACTCTGTAAAGTGATGCGGAAGATGTCAGGGGTATATACCGGTAAATACTAAATATTAGTAACAATATACAAACCTTGATGAGTTTGGAAGACAATTTCAGCACATTATTGACAATTGTGAGTTGTTCTTTTTTGTTTGGCTTCTTTTCCATTTTTAG
Organism: Hyperolius riggenbachi; assembly: GCF_040937935.1. Classification (NCBI taxonomy): domain Eukaryota; kingdom Metazoa; phylum Chordata; class Amphibia; order Anura; family Hyperoliidae; genus Hyperolius; species Hyperolius riggenbachi. The sequence goes on along the minus strand of NC_090647.1, from coordinate 364,406,417 downwards.
GTAAAGGTTGATCTAAGATAAAGAATAAATGGTAAGAATATAAGTCCTGAGTCAGATATCACACAGGCAAATTAGTACCCAGGTTATCCCATATGTAGTGTAGACTGCTGTCACACAATTAACATAAACAGAAATTCCAACATTCTATGAGACTGCAAGCTTGCACAAAAGATAGTAAATCTGTTAACTGTCCACTATAATTGGCAGAAGGCTGCAGCCAGCTTGGAACAAGTGATGGAACGGATTTGAAATTGATGCCTCCATAGGCATTAGACTACATTCACATTGACACGTTGCAGCACATTGCATGGGATAATATAATTGCATTGCTAATGTGATGCAATTATATTGCAATGGTACATTCACATTGCCGCATTAGCAGTGTGGTGGAAAGCATCAGAGTAATGCAAAGCATGCTGTGTAGTATCGGACATTTGCAGTGAAGCATTTTTTAATTAACTACATGCTTCATTATATGCGTTGAATTGTGCTCCTAAAACATAATGCAACTTTCCCTCTGTTGTGTTGCAAATCACCCTCATGTTTATGACCCACTGAAAAAATATGCACTCTTGAAATCATCATAAACAAATGCACACACCTAAATATTACAATTTCATTTTCACTCTGTGGAACACACTATTTTATTAACGGTGTACATGACAATGGACAGAAACCTGTGTGCATAAGCACTAGCAGTGTTACCATCACATACAGCACATACGGTAGAGAATACAGGCAATCAAAAGTATGCTTCCAAGTGCAAACAGTCTAACGTAGCTAATAACATGTATAACGCACTGCATGCAGTACTTTCACTTAACGTGCAGCGTTAGACACCAACGCAACGTGTGCACTGTGAACAGGGCATTGATTTTTCATTGCAGTGTGTTATTCTGTCTTAAATGTTGTTTTAACATGCAACTTTAACGTCCCACTGTGACCTTAGCCTTAACCCTTTGCACTCGTATGTCCCGCATAGCGGGACATCGCTAATTTCCTGTTGCACTCGTATGTCCCGCAGAGGATGCGGTACATAAATATAGCGGCGGTTTGCAGGGACATCGGTCCCCCAACAATGCCCGATCTCTCTCCCCTAGTGTGCCCCAGCATGTACACTACATGCCCACACCGTTGGTACCCCCTGGCTGAAACCGGAAGTGCGCGATCAGCGCTACCAGGAAGTGACCAATGCATTGAATTTTTCTTGCATTTTTCTTGCTTATTCCTTGCAGATTCCTTGATTATTCCTTACTGATTTCTTGCAGATTCCTTTCTGCAGATTCCATTGCAGATTGCTTGCAAAGTTGCATAGAGGATCAATGGCATCCTATGCAATGGACATGGAGGAGTGTCTAAATAGTAGCCAGCATTTCATTGCTCTAATTCTCAATCGAAATACCAAAGATTGCATCGTGTGTAGTTACATGAAGACACCGGGTGGCAGGCATAAAACCACCTATTATTGCGAAACTTGCTCACGCAAGCCAGGATTACACCCAGGAAATTGCTGTAAAATTTAAAATACCTTGGCTTTCTTCTCTGCTACCAGCCAATAGAAGATGCCAAACTGTCCAAATAAGGTATTAAATTAAATGTTATGTGTTCTTTAAAATAAGATATAATAATAATAATAATGGCAGTATTTGTATAGCGCCTTTCTCCTGTCGGACTCAAAGCGCTTGCGAGGCAGCCACTTGAGCGCACTCAGTAGGCAGTAGCAGTGTTAGGGAGTCTTGCCCAATGAACTCCTTACTGAATTACTGGCTTACTGAACAGGCAGAGCCGAGTTTCGAACCCAGGTCTCCCATGTCAGAGGCAGAGCCCTTAACCAGTACACCATCCAGCCACCATCCAGCCACCATGTTACTATGGTATGTTCCATGTTAAAATGGGAGAGAGAGTAAGAGGGAGACTGCATTTCTGTAAAAAACAACTCCCTTTAGGAAAAAACTCAGTGGAGAGGGTTAAACATACTACCAGAAAAAAATTGTATCAGAACAGCATTCAAACAGTTAAACACAGCACTTTGTTCTGCAGTGGAAAGCTCCTTTAGCTTGGGATCCACATCCTAAGAGGTGGTAACATTCTTTTGTTTACATTCCTCAGCTGATACAATAAGTTACAGCCAGCCACATGCAGAAACATATAAGAAATTATCGCTAGATAGGTGCTGTATTTAAATATTAAAATCTATGAGTAAAATGCAATGGCAGCTTTCAGAGCAGATAAACTGTACTTTGGAAATGTGTAAACCGACACCATATTTACTTTTGTACATAAGTAATATTAACTGTATGGGTAATAAATAGAAGAAATCACATTTTTATTGAATGTTGTGTAGTTTTATTCCACTTTAATTTCCTATATATCATTACAGTTCTTCTTTAAGTAACCTTATTCAATACCAAGAAGCAGTTGATAAAGCAAAGAAAAATTATAGAATGCATGAAAAGGGAAATAAAATCATGGGACTCATTTACTGCCTATAAATCCCTTGTTAGGGCTTGTCTGCAAAATAATTTTGAGTACCATTTTACAGAAAGAACACTAATTTAGCTGTCTGTTTTTTGTACCTGTTCTAAAACAATCAGTGGGATGGAAGATTGGTTGTCTGTTTAAAGGTGGCCACTAACGATACAATTCAGCAAATTATTGTTTACGAACCATTATTCGTATAAAAGATCAGTAATGATCGTTTGGGACCATGAATGGACAAAAGGCTCCTAACCAATCCAATCAGATTAATGAAATTGAGATAATCTGATCCGATTGGTTAAGAGATTTCAGTCCGTTAGTGGTCCCAAATGATCATGTCCGTTCGTTCATACGAATAATCATTAGCCAACAATCGTTCAGAAAATGTTATCAGTAGTGGCTACCTTCCGATTCGGTACCAGTGAGCCAATGGCTTCCTTTAACTGATGACAGCAGTTCCTAGTGATGATGCAACACCCAACCTATGCACCCCTATTCAATATGGCTGCTAGCCTGTGTTGAATTGTGTATGCCATGTCCAACTGTTTCATACGAAAAATAGTACAGATAAATATCACCTACCTCTTCAGTCAGCAGTAATGATACATTACTATATTTTTTGTTGGTGTCTGATCCAAGGGAAGTCAACCGGAGAAGAAAGATGAGCAGAACTGCCTCCCAAATCAGGAGTTCCCAATTATAAACATAATTTAAAAAGGTTTTATGTCCATGCAGCACCTGTTTTGACAGAGCAGATAAATAATCTAGTTATTATGCCCATTAAACCATTATTAAGTCATTAAATAACAAAAAATTCCCAAAATATTAACTCTTTAGCAGCCAAATAAAGTAAAACTTTGTTTAGCTGCAGGACAGATTTTTTCCTGCCACTGGGGAAGTGTGCCTTCCCCAGCCTGGCAGGCTCCACAAGGGATGCATAGTGGTGGCAGGCAGCCATCATACATACCTGTCTGGAAAGCTGAATTCTTCCTCCTTCGCGGTGGTGATGTAATCCCAACATGTCTTTGCGGTTCTGATCACATGATATGACATGTGATCAGGATCCATGACACCATGACAGCGCCACCCGATGGTGGAAGAGGGGTGATAGAAGAGTGTCTTATTTATTTATTGTATTTATAAATCGCCAACATATTACACAGCGCTGGACATTAGTTTAGGTTACAGGCACTATTTAGCGTGACATACAGCAATATGACAATACAGGAATACATGAAAAACCAGATCACGCAGCACAGTATGAGTACCAGGTAATGCTTAGTCAGTCCCTGGATGGGAGCATGATGATTAGGCAAGTTGAATTCACTCAAATACATAACATGGGTGCACAGTAATAGAGGTACATGACCAGGTAGGACACAAAAGGAGGATGGCCCTGCTCGAAGGCTTACAATCTAGAGGGAGAGGTAGGGACACAAAAGGACACAGAGTTCAGCTGCGGGTTTAGAGCACTTGTGAGGGGTGGTAGGCCAGAGTGAAAAGGTGAGTTTTGAGGGCCTTCTTGAAGATGTTGGAGGGGGCTGCCCTAATGGGTGGAGGTAGGAAGTTCCATAGTGTTGGAGCAGCTCTTCAGAAGTCCTGGAGGCGTGCAAGGGACTGGGCGATGTGGACGGCGGTCAGGGTGAAGTTCATTGGAGGAGCGGAGTAAGGTGTATACCTCTAGGTGTATACCTTTGAGTAAGATCGGAAATGTAGGTTAGACAGGTTTTGTGGAGAGATTTGTAGGTCAGACACAGTATCTTGAATCTGATTCTGGACTGGATAGGAAGCCAGTGGAGGGATTCACAGAGGGGAGCCGCCCTGGTAGAGCGATGGGAGGAATGCATAATTCTGGCTGCCGCATTGATGATGAACTGCAGCTGGGCTAATCGGGTCATAGGGAGACCAGACAGAAGGTCATTGCAGTAGTCATGGTAGTCCAAGGCGGGAAATTATGAGGGCATGGATGAGGAGTTTGGTGGTGGCAGAGGTCAGGAAAGGGCGAATCTTACAGATGTTACGAAGGTGGAAGTAGCAGGGCTTTGTGAGGTTTTGGATGTGGGGAGTGAAGGAGAGTGTGGAGTCAAGGGTGACACCCAGACAGTGGGCTTGAGAGGTAGGGCGAATGGTAGTGTGGTTAACAGTGACAAGCACATCTGGGAGGTTCAGGAATGGCTGGGGTGGGAAGATCATAAATTCTGTTTTGTCTAGATTTAGTTTAAGGAACCTAGCGGACATCCAGGAGGAGATGCCTGATAGGCAGGAGGAGACCTTGTCCATGGCCAAATCCTCCGCGGCAGCTTAGCCCGAACTCAGCTCGGGATTACCGCCAAGGAGGTTAATATACTGCTGCTTAACAAACCCAGATCATTGATATGAAACAGCATATATAGAGGTGCACAATTAATAGACAATAGGGTGTTCATTACCACAGTTGACCATAATGCTTATATATAAAAAAAATGCAAGCTCCCGGCACTCAGGCTTGTAGCATAGCCCCGTCTTACCAGTCTAGAGGTTCAGGGAAGATCCACTTTGCCATTGAGGATATATTTCAGAGTAAGCTGATCTGGCTAAATTAACCACTGCTAAATCAGTGGCAAAGTGGATCTTCCCTGAACCTCTAGACTGGTAAGAGTGATGGGGCTATGCTACAGCCCTGAGTGCCTGGAGCTTACCTTTTTTATTAATTGATCACTTTTCCAAGCTTGAGGACTGAGCTTATTGCGTCCCTGGCAGATTATTAATTGTGCGCTGGTGTTGAACTTTTGTTTCATAATGTATATATTGCCAGGTCAACCAAATGGGTCACTTGCATTTCCAGAACAGAGCAAGATGCCTTAATACTTCAACCCAGATAAGTGTTTCTTACCAGGGAGTCGACCAGTCACACCCGTATCCACCAAAGGTGTAGCAAAGTCCAAGTAAGAATAATGACCGGGTCTCGACCTAGATTTAAGGCCTGATTGGATAATTTTTATTGCATGTACCACAGTGCAAAGTAGCACAACGTTTCGACCTCATAGGTCTTTATCAAGTGCTTATCAAGCACTTGATAAAGACCTATGAGGTCGAAACGTTGTGCTACTTTGCACTGTGGTACATGCAATAAAAATTGGCCAATCAGGCCTTAAATCCAGGTCGAGACCCGGTCGTTATTCTTACTGTCACTTGCATTTCCAGGCTGCCTCCTCTGGAAAAGAGTGGTCCCTTTAAAGCCAGCACATGCACAAGAGAACTATCTAGTGAATCTAGTTGCACATGCAAAGGCCTGGCTATACAGTGCCTTGCAAAAGTATTATGAAGCAACAACAAATATGGCAAAAATTAAAAACTTCAGCCACATTTTGCAGAAATTACAGCTGCAAGTCGCTTTGGATAAGTCTATGAGCTTGTCACATTTTGCCCATTTCTCAAGGCAAAACTGCTCCAGCTCCTTCATGTTGGATGATCTTTGCTTGTTAAGAGCAATCTTCAAGTCTAACCACAGGCTCACTATTGGATTGAGGTCTGGACTTTGACTAGGCCATTCCAACACATTTAAGTGGTTTCCATTAAACCACTTGATTAATTTGGCCAGATGAGTTAGGTAGCCTTACAGAGGGTGATTGGTCAGAGGGCAGTGAATGCAACACAAAAACTCTCTCAAATTAAAATATTACATAAATGTTATTTCAGGAATACTATGAGTTGGGCCTCTGGCTTCCCTATATTTACGTATATTGGTCTGTGCCAGATCTGGATTTACCATAAGGCACTGTAGGCTCGTGCCTACAGGCGCCTGATGATGGAAAGGCCGCTCACTCCCCTCCCCAAGCGCCTCCCTCCCTCCTTCCCCATGCAGTCCTGAGCAGAGTGTAAATGAGGGTTTACTTATCCAGCTATCTGCATTCCACTGACAAGATCTCCCTTCAGTCAGGGGCACCTCTACCTACTTAATACTGACGTTCCTCTAGCTACCTAATACTTGGGGGCACTTCTAGCTACTTAATGTTACGGGTAGTTTTGGCTACCTAATACTAAGGGACACCTGTATCTACCTATGACTGGCAAGAGAGAAGTGACAGCTGGGACAGCCAACCCACTTGTGGTGCAGTTTGGTGGGGGTTTGCAGGTTTGTGGAGGGTGAAATCTAACATGCCAGGACATCTGTGCCTATAGGCGCCTTTGAAGTTAATCCAGAAAATGACCATATATTTCTGAATGTAAGATGCCACCTAGCTTTAGAGGACAAAAACCAGGGAAAAAAATATACTTAACCTGGTGGACCATGGTCCAGGGGCAACTTGTAGATGCCCCCCCCCCCCATCCCCCCACAATTATTATGTCCCTTCCCCCTTGTGTCCTCATCCTGTCCTCCTTGTGTCCTCCTCCTGTCCCCCTTTATGTCCGTGTCGTCCCCAGTGTCCTCTTGCTCTCCCATTGTGTATGTAATTAGCAACGGCAGCCACGTGTATCTCTCACCTGATCCTGGGAGCCCATGGAAATCAACTGCTTCTCATCTCACTCGCTCTTCTACCTAGTGCTGGTCACTTGTGTAATGACACAACCAGGAAATGCCAGCATTAGGGGGAAGAGCGCATAAGATGAGAAGCAGCTGATTGCTGCAGACCTCAGAGGATCAGGTGAGAGATACACTTGGCTGCCGCTGCTATTTACATTACACGGGGAGAGCAGGAGGACACCGGGGACAGTACAGGGAGTCCCTGATATCGCAGAGGTTTGTATCTGTGGGCAATCATAAGTTGGGGATTTCCTGTATTTGGACTATAAGGTACAGGTATACTGTTTGAGAGCCACAGGGAGGTACCATGCAGAAGCCTTGGAGAGTCACTAGGCCTATTCCATTTGCTTGCCATCTAGGTCTGACAAAGGCTTCACTAAGCCTCTTGTAATTGTAAACAGTCCATGGGGCCTTAGGTGGGAGCTTGTGGATTAGGCATCCTTGGTGCTGTAGTCCTGTGGACCTGCAGAATGAAAAACAGCAGTAACTCTGGGAAACACAGGGGTGATACTGATCTTAATTCTAGAGGCTGAGCAGGCTCTGCAGGATGACCCAGTGCAATGCTGTTAGTCTGGACAGTACAGAGTAAGCTCGTAGAACAAGTTTTTGGATCCCAGAAACTGTACAGGATGGGACAGTAGGCAGAGCTCAGTGAGACCCATGCGGTTAGTTGTCCATCTTGGACACACACCAACACTGCTGCTGCCGAGTAGGGCCAATGAGGAAAGGGGCATAGGCATAGCTAGAAATCACTAGGCCCCTCTGCAAAACTTTGAGTCTGCTGTAATGTTTTGCTCCTTCTTCTATGCTACAAATGTTTGCTTATTGGGAAAAGTGGGACATATCATTTAATGTATGAAAGATTTGAATTAATAGTTCAGTAGTTTTCAAAAGTGTAAAGTAAACAAGTAGCTCAAATGCAGATATAATTTATTTTCCTATTGGGGTCAGCATTAATGTTTTGCATTTAATTTCTCTTTACCTCAAAATGAAACTGCTACTTACCTGTGCACAACAAATGAAGGCAATAGAGAGGGTTAATAGATACACCGAGGACACAATAACATCTACTGACCTCTGTGGGCCTCTTCTCTGGTAAGAAAAAATACATATTTTATTACAGGCAAAGATAGCGTGAAGCCATGTCAGAGGTCATGTGACTGGTCATCTTACCTTCAGATAAGAACGTAATGATAGCCACATCTTAATATTTTGCACCTTCTTCAGTCGGAAGTGAGGGATCTGAGACTTCAGCGCTTTTCTAGCAGAGGTCAGATGACTGAACAGCTTGGCTATGAGAAACCTCTGTGGGAGCAGACAACCAAACTTTCACACGGTAACAGTGAATAGTGATAGATAGAATTCATTATAGCAGTGGGTAGCAGCATATAAAAGGGCAGAAAGAAAACTGCTGGTTCCATAGAAAAATGCCACTGGAATAGAATAAAAGTCAGGTGATTTTATACACCCACACACAATATACTCTACATCCAGATAAACACATCTGGCTATTTATACCCACTAACAAAGTACTGAATGCTAAGTTTCAGTATTCACAGGTACAAAGACGCACAGGGACAAATGTGATAATAGCATCTGTACGATGAAAGCCTTTATAGAAATATCACTGAACCCTATGAGATTCTATTCATGCAGCATTATTTTCATTAACCACACCATGCATAGATCCACATCACATGTCACTGTGGAATATGTACACTGTAATGTACAGCCACATGAACCACATTTAATAAAGACACCAAAAAGCCAAAACAAATTTAAACATGAATATACCACTTACTTGACAGAAATCCAATCGGTAATTACACCAAAGTATTTAATTCAGCAATAAAGCAACATGTTTTGTAGACAAATACGGACTCTTCAGCAATATGTAGCACTGGCCATTGGATGCAACTGCTAAACATAAGCATCTCAGATGACAGAGCCCTTTACCTAAGAAATGTGTTATTTTTAGAGCTGAATTAAGGAGGAAAGTGGTTTGATTACATTTGGCGATTGCAGGAGTGCTGTTGCTGGGAGATCCAGCTAGGACCTCCTCGCGCTAGAGTGAGGAAGCTATCCAGCATCAGTGGCCCAATTGCATGCGTGCTATTACATGGACAGCATGGTACCGAAGGGGATTAAAGCATCAGACTGTGTCCAACACTTTGATCCACGTAGCCTGATAGCAGTGAGCCCAAATGTGCCCACATAATATATACCGGTAATTCATGAGATGGAGCAGGAGGCTGGTGGCAATCAAAGTGTCAGACTTAGTCAAATACCTTGATCTAAAGGGGCTGACACTATGCTGGATTTAATCTAGAACTAGCGGAAGACCTGGCGTTGCCAGAGAATGTATTTGGCTGTTGGCTCCACCCACTTTTTATAACCTTGACACAGTCACTTAAAGAGAACCAGAGGTGGGTTTGAAGAATGTTATCTGCATACAGAGGTTGGATCTGCCAATACAGCCCAGCCTCTGTTGCTATCTCAAACCACCCTAAGGTCTCCCTGCACTCTGCAATCCCTCATAAATCACAGCCACGCTGCTGGCACACAGCTTGTCAGAGCGGGCTGTGTTTATCTCTATAGTGTCAGTCTGCTGCTCCCCGCCTCCTGCGGAACTCCGGTCCCCGTCTGCGTCCCTTCCCTCCTCGCTGACTGGAGGGAAGGGACGGGGGCAGGGACCGGAGTTATGCAGGAGGCGGGGGAGCAGCCGAGACTGACACTACAGATATAAACACAGCCCGCACAGCGCGGCTGTGATTTATGAGGGATTGCAGAGTGCAGGGGGACCTTAGGGGGGTTTGGGATTGCAACAGAGGCTGGGCAATATAAGCATACCCAGCCTCTGTATGCAGATAACAGTCTTTAAACACACCTCGGGTTCTCTTTAATGACCAAGTTTGAGGTTTGGGGTCCTTAGCATCAATCATTTAAAATTTCCCCGACACCTTGCTGGATTTAAAGAGACACTGAAGCGAGAAAAAAAAATATGATATAGTGAATTGGTTGTGTACTATGAATAATTACTAGAAGATTAGCAGCAAAGAAAATATTCTCATACTTTTATTTTCAGGTATATAGTGTTTTTTCTAACATTGCATCATTCTATAATATGTGCAGATTACACAACACTCAGCATTCAAAATGAGTCTTTCAGAGCAGTCTGTGAAGTAATGACCTCTCCTCTAGCAGAGGAAAAGTAAATAGTCCAGGAACAGTTGAGATAATAAAAGTCAGATAACAGCCCTCTCCAGGACTAACTTAGTCGGAGAGCTTGATGGCTTGTTTGCATAGAGATAACAACTGGAGTTTCTAAACTCTTCCTGTACTGGAAACAATTACACTGATGTATCTGATCTTAATGTTTTATTTCTTAGCTGTGCTACACATACAAATCATAATATCATCATTTTTTTTCGCTTCAGTGTCTCTTTAATCTGGAACTAGCGGAAGCCCTGGCGTTGCCAGAGAATGTATTTGGCTGTTGGCTCCACCCACTTTTTATAACCTTGACACAGTCACTTAATGACCAAATTTATGAGGTTTGGGGTCCTTAGCATCAATAATTTAAAATTTCCCATGGAAATGAAGCAAATCTGATTGGCTGTTTGTAGGTCCTCTCCCTTTTCCGAATTTGAACCCCAGTCACCCTGTGATTAACAGTGTAAGAATGGCTGCAATTTACATTTTCCCAGTAACAAAAAAAAATTGGAGGGCCCCACCCACTTTTTGTAACCTTGACACACAGCCACTCCATGACCAGGTTTGTGAGCTTTGGGGTTCCTGGCATCAATGTGAGAATGGACATTTATCAAGCAAAAAAAATAATCTGTGTCTCCGCCCATTTAGTGAACTTTAAAGGGGTTCTCAGGTGTCTTAAAAAGCTAAAACTGACACTTACCTGGGGCTTCTATTGGCCCCCTGCAGCTGTAATGTCCCATGCCATCCTTCTCCGATCACTTGTTCCCCGCCGCCGGTACCGGTGTAATTATTTGTCCAACTAGACGAATAGAACTGCAGCGCAGGCGCAGTAAGCTCTTGATGAGACGCGCAGGAGCGAGCACGCGCGTGCAGCAGTTCTATTCATCTAGTTAGAAGAATAATTACACCGGTGGCGGCAGCGGGGAACGAGTGATCGGAGGAGGACGGCGCGGGACGTTACAGCTGCATGAGGCTGATAGAAGCCCCAGGTAAGTGTCAGTTTTAGCTTTTTAAAAGACAACGGAGAACCCCTTTAACGCCAGTTACTCAATGACCAATTGTACCAGGTTTGAGGCCTCTGTGTAATAGAACGCGGAAAAGCCGCCGCGTGTACTGACAGCAAGGCGGCTGATTCCGCGTCCAGTGCTGAGAGGCAGAACCTTTATGACAAACAAGGAGGGATCAGCTGACCAGGTTGGTCAGCTGACCTCAGAGCAAGTGACTATTGGTTGATCATTGATGGGTGGCGCCGGAGAGCGCCGCTCTGTATATAGTTACTGCTGGTCAGTCTCAAGTTGTCTGCCGTTGCGAACACTTACGTGAAAGCACTCAGACCTTAGTCAGATCCTACAGTGTGTTAGAACCAGGAGGACCTGAGAATTCACACTGAGCCAGATTACCTCTGTGTATCATTGTGTTATACTTCAGACTAGTTCCAGGGTGTTGAGACCACGGACCTCACACCCAAGATTAGGGACTCTGTATTATCTTTGTGTTATACTCCAGACTAGTTCCAGGGTGTCGAGACCACGGACCTCACACCCAAGACTAGGGATACTGTGCTCCATCATATTATACTCCAGACTAGTTCCAGGGTGTTGAGACCACGGACCTCACACCCAAGACTAGGCATTGTTTTGATATCTGTTATGACCTATTGCATTTCTGACTATCCCTCTGCTTTATGATTCGGTACCTACGCATATCTGATTATCTGTTGCCAACCCTGACTGCCTTTGGATACCGAATCAGCCTTCTGTCTCTGTACCTTGTCTGTCCGTGTGTTGCCGACCCGGCTTGCCCGACCTTGAGAGCTATCTCTCTCCATTAGAGATAGTCTCCAGACCTGCTAGTGACATCCACCTTTCAGGTGTCACTCACTCACAGGTCCTTCCTACTTTCAGCCTGGGGCTCCACCCCTTTGGAGGTCTCAGGCTGCTGGAAAGTTTTCGCACTTCCCAGAGGGCGGTATCGATCATACTGCCAAAGACCACCTGCTCCTCGGGTGGTCCAACTCAAAGTCATTACTGTTGCACCAAACACTCACACTATATAGGTGTCCAGAGGTTAGTTATACTTGGATTATCGGTGATTCTGCAGATCATCAATAATCAGGTATATATCTGTATTCTTGGTGATACTGCAGATCACCAATAATCAGATTCTCTCTGTGTGCTGACACCGATCGTTACACTCTGCTATTAACAATGTAAGAATGGAAGCAATTTCAAGATTCCCCTTGAATATCAATAGGTGAATTTTGATTGGCTGTTGTAGGCTCCACCCAATTTTTCTAAATATTAATACCAGTCACCCAGTGACCAACTGTGCCAAGTTTGCAAACCCAGTGATTAACAGAGTAAGAATGGCTGCAGTTTACATTTTCCCATATAAATGGTTTCTGTATCGCATTATAAAAACTCTCACTTACCTGGGGCTTCTACCGGCCCCCTGCAGATATCCTGTCCCAAACCATCACTCAAGAATCCTCCGCTCCCCACTGCGGGACACTTCCAATTAGTCGTCTAACTAGACGAATGTCACTACGGCTGCGCAGCCGTGACCACGCACGTCCTCAATCCCACACGCATCTCTGGGAGCTTACTGCGCAGGCCCAGTACGAGAAAACTTCGTACTGTGCTTGCGCGGTAAGCTCCCGGAGATGTGAGTGGGAGCGAGGACGCCAGCCGCAGTGGCATGCGTCTAGTTAGACGAATAATTGGATGTGACCCACAGCAGGGGGACCGGAGAATCCTTGAGGACCGGCGCGGGACAAGATGTCTGCAGGGGGCCCTTAGAAGCCCCAGGTAAGTGACAGGTTTTTTTTTATAATGCACTACAGAACCCATTTAAAATGAACGGCTGAAATTTGATCAGCTGTTTAATGCTCCACCGACTTTCCTGCATTTTTAACATCAGTCACCAGGTGACCAACTGTGCCAAGTTTGAGGACTCTATCTTTATTACTGTGAGAATGGCAACCTTTTACATTTTTTTTATATGAATGGGTGAAATCTGATTGGCTGTTTGTAATGTACAGTATGTTAACTAGGAACACGTTTTTAAAGTGGACCTGAACTCAGAACGTCCTTGCTGCTTTAAAAGATAAGCAACAGCATAATAACCTTTAAAGAGAACCCGAGGTGGGGTTCGAACAATGAAATCTGCATACAGAGGCTGGGTCTGCCTATACAGCCCAGCCTCTGTTGCTATCCAGATCCCCCCTAAGCCCCCCTGCGCTCTGTGATCACCCATAAATCACAGCCGCGCTTCCGACACGCAGCATGTCACAGCGGGCTGTGTTTACCTCTGTACTGTCAGTCTGCTGCTCCCCCCACCTCCTGCATAGCTCCGGTCCCTGCCCACGTCCCTTCCCTCCCCGCTGATTGGAGGGAAGGGACGCGGGTGGGAACCGGAGCTATGCAGGAGGTGGGGGGAGAGCCGAGACTGACAATACAGAAGTAAACACAGCCCGCACAGCGCGGCTGTGATTTATGGGTGATCGCAGAGCGCAGGGGGAACTTAGAGGGGATTGAAATAGCAACAGAGGCTGGGCAGTATAGGCAGACCCAGCCTCTGTACGTGGGTTGCATTGTCAGAACCCCACCTCGGGTTCTCTTTAAAGGGACACTTAAGTCTCTGTAAAAAAAAATGAGTTTTACTCACCTGGGGCTTCCAGCAGCCCCCTGCAGCTGTATCGTGCCCACGCAGACTCCATCAGATGCTCCTGGCCCCGCCGGCAGCCACTTCCGGTTTTGACGGCAGGAGCCGACAGGCCGGATCCGGAGTGATTCCCGGCCTGTCGGCACAAATGTAATCTGTGCTGTAAGAATATTTACAGTAGACCATCTGTGTAGCCGATATGGCATCTCACAGTCCGGCACCACACATGTACACGGGGTCCCAATAAGTACAGTGCCATGTGAAGGTGAGTCTGTGATAGGGTGACCATATTTTGATTTCCAAAAAAGAGGACGATCACAACAGCATGTGGGCGTGGTCATGGGTGGGGCCAAATATACATGACCTTAGCAGTGTGCTGTCCAACTTCGTGGGCATGGAGGGCCATTTTTTTTTTCCAGACCACATGGTGGTGGAGGGCCGGCCGGCCGACCACAAAATGCAATCAGATTCGCAGAAGATTTCCCCACAAAATGCAATAAAATCACACAGGCAGGTGACAAATGACAATCATGGTGAGAACTCCAGAGAAGACTGTAAAAACCATGCAGGTTAAGCACTATGATTTAGTATTCTGGCTAAACTGGATGGCTGTAGGTCTTCTGTTTAACCTAAAACTGTAACTGCTGAGAATACAAGTTATACATGCTGTACTGAATGTTTTGCCATTCATTTGCCCATACTGAAAGCTGGATATCTCAGTGATTTAACTGAACACTTTGGGGTTAATTTAAGCTAACAAAGGTGTTTGTGATGAAGGACAGGAAACAGGAGGCGCTGCCAGTCTCTCACACAAGTCAGAATGCAGCCCTCCTGGAGTCTAGGGACTGTCACAAACTTTTCAACTTTTTTAACACCTCATCCACACATGCAGTCATTAGAACAATGGGGAGAGACCAGACAGATATTTGCCCAGGGACCCTCCAGGCAAGCTCTGCATCATGCTGTGTATATTTACAAGCTTGCCTGCCCTCTAATTGCACTTTTATCAGCTAGCCCAGTGTTTCACATTACCGTACAACTACAAACCTGAATACACCAGACCTGCCCCCCCCCCCCCCCCCCCCCCCGGACATTTCAAAATCCCGGGAGGACTGCCTGGACAGGTCGTAAAAAGTGGACCTGTCCGGGCAAAAGAGGACGCCTGGTCAGCCTAGTCTGTGAAGAGGTGCACACAAGAGCACTCTCTCTGTGTCACATCACGTAGCTTGTAGGAGGACCGTTCAGAATGTTCTGAACAGTTTTGTTCCCAGTTGAATTCCACTGACCTCCATATTGCGCCAAATCAAGTAGTGTTCCATGACCTAAAACTAAAGGTCCATACACACATCCAATTTTTAGCTGCAGATGACTGGCCAATTTTACCACGCCATGTTGTATGAGGACCAACAGATTTTGAATACTAAAGCTGGGTACACACAAGATAAATCTTTGAAAAGTGGAAGATCAAATCTGCAGATAATCTTTGAAAAAAGTTCACAAACTGTTTGCACACACTGCAACAGGGATTTTGTCCCACTCCTCCGCACAGATCTCCTCTAGATCTGTCAGGTTTCAAGGCTATCACTGAGCAACATGGAGTTTCAGCTCCCTCCAAAGATTTTCTATTAGATTTAGGTCTTGAGACTGGCTAAGCCACTCCAAAACCTTGACATGCTTCTTATGGAGCCACTCCTTGGGTATCCTGGCAGTGTTCTTCGGGTCATTGTCATGTTGGAAGACCCAGCTACGCCCCATCTTCAATGCTCTGACTGACGGAAGGAGGTTGTTGCTCAAAATCTCACAAAACATGGCCCTATTCATCCTCTCCTTAATACAGTGCAGTCATCCTGAGCCCCTTCACAAAAAAGCACCCCCAAAGCATTGTTACCACCCCCATGCTTCACAGCAGGGATTGTGTTCCTGGGACGCAACCAATCCTTTTTCCTACAAACGCAGCAAGTGAAATTGAGACCAAAAAGTTCTACTTTGGTCTTATCAGACCACATGACTTTCTCCCATGCCTCCTCTGGATGATCCAGATGGTCACTGGCAAACTTCAGATGGGCCTGGACATGTGATGACTTGAGCAGGGGAACTTTCCGTGCAATTTATGATTTAAAACCATGACGGCATAGTGTTCTACTGACAGTGACCTTTGAAACTGTGGTCCCAGCTCTCTTCATGTCATTGACCAACTCCTCCCTTGTAATTCTAGGCTGATTCCTCACCTTTCTCATCATCAGTGATACCCCACAAGGTGAGAACTTGCATGGAGCCTCAGTCCAAGGGAAACTGACAGTCTACTTTAGCATCTTCCATTTTCTAACATTTGCTCCAACAGTTCATCTATATTTACCAAGCTGCTTGGCAATTGCCCCGTAGCCCTTTCCAGCCTTGTGGAGGTCCACAATTTTGTCTCTGGTGTCTTTTGACAGCTCTTTGGTCTTGCCCATCGTAGTAGTTTGAGTATGCTCCAATACCCTCCAAAAAATTGCCAGGGCCATACCATGTGAAGCCCTCCATGTCACTGAAGTCCAGCACTGAGGAGGTGATTTTAGGTGATTTTTATTTTCCATTGCCACTGTGACACCATTATTAATGTTTAACCTTTGGTAGTGGATTTATCATGCAATAGTATGTGTTGCATGCTTATGGTGTAGGATCCTGTCAATATTGTGCACTGTATACATTTTTGTTTCTATTTGTTGCAGTTTAATTGTAAATTTTTTTACATGTATTGCATTATTTTTTACATACATTATTTATACGTCATCTATATTAGTCTCGAGAGAATTGCAAACCATATGGCAGTTAAGGTGCTGGACCAACAATTTTCAAAGTAAAAAAATCCAAAAGTCCGCACACTCAGCAATTTCAGTTATGTATTCAAAACCTGAAAAGCTAGATCTCCATTCAATCGAGCAACAAGCGTTTTCGGGGCCACGGTGGGTCCCCTTTGTCAAGGTATCCGACAGAATGATAACTTCTGTCGGATACCTTGACAAAGGGTCTTCAATACTCTGACTGACGGAAGGAGGTTGTTGCTCAAAATCTCACAAAACATGTCCCCATTCATCCTCTCCTTAATACAGTGCAGCCATCCTGTGCCCCTTCGCAAAGGAGCATTTTGAGCAACACCGTGGCCCCAAAAACGCTCATTGCTCGATTGAATGGAGATCTAGCTTGTCAGGGTTTGAATACATAACTAAAATTGCTGAGTGTGCGGACCTTTGGATTTTTTTTCATTTATACTAGTAGATGGATAGTGTAATGGTTAAGGGCTCTGCCTCTGACACGGGAGACCAGGGTTTGAATCTCGGCTCTGCCTGTTCAGTAAGCCAGCACCTATTCAGCAGGAGACCTTAGGCAAGTCTCCCTAACACTGCTACTGCCTATAGAGCGCGTCCTAGTGGCTGCAGCCCTGGCGCTTTGAGTCCGCCAGGAGAAAAGCGCTATATAAGTGTTTGTCTTTGTCTTTTAGTACATTGTGAAAATTATTTACATAGTTCTATATAGGACAGGGATCGCAGGCTTGCAAAATTGATATGTATGTGCTCCTCCAGGCAGGGGGTCGTGACAAGTGTTTCACCTTGATAGGGTGTTCTTAAGTGTATGTTTTTAAATAGTTGTAATTTATCAAATATAGTGATTTTGCTTGTTTGAATTCAGCATGTTTTAGTGATTCATATTGTTGTGCTTTTCTATATAATTAGCTTTAGTCCTTTAACCGTTTGAATGCAGTCGGTGGGAAGCATTAACCTCACTACCTGCGTAATACAGTTACATTTGCTCTCGACTTCTTTTATTCCTATCATTTTGTTTAAGGTTTAAGTCGATGATAAATATGATTGAATGTGATAGCTGCGTAAATCAGATACATTCTATCTCATTTGTTAACTTACAATGGAGGAATGGCACGGAACAGAATATGAAAGTTTACTATGTGCAGCACACATGGGGGTTGATTCACAAAGGTTACTTATTTTTCACCTTAACTGTGCTAATGCATGCGATAAACGAATAAGTAGAGATAATCCATGAGATAAATAGATAAGGAGAGCTAAACCATGAGTTATGTCAAATAAGGAGAGCTAAACCATGAGTTAAGTTAGATAAGTAGAGCTAAACCATGAGTTAAGTTAGATAAGGAGAGGTAAATCATGAGTTAAGTCATTTAACCACTTCAGCCATCAGTGTTGTTTCACCTTATGCGTCCGAGCAACTTTTACGTCTCATTCATTCGCCAATAACTTTATTACTACTTATCACACTGAAATTATCTATATCTTGTTTTTTCTGCCACCATTTAGGCCTTCTTTGGGTGGTACATTTTGCTAAGAATTATTTTATTCTAAATCCATTTTAACAGGAAGATTAAGAAAAAAAAAAGGAAAACAGATATTATTTCTCAGTTTTTGCCCATTATAGTTTTAAAATAATACATGCTACCATAATTAAAACCCATGTATTTTATTTGCCATTTTGCCACAGTTATTACACCACTTAAATTATGTCCCTATCACAATGTATGGGGCCGATATTTTATTTGGAAATAGAGTTGCATGTTTTCAGTTTTCCGTCCATCACTTATTAAAAGCCCATAATTAAAAGAAAATTAACAGTAATATACTCTACTACATACATATTACAAAAAGTTCAGTCCCTAAGGTAACTATGTAT
>NC_090647.1:363040999-363085179 GCF_040937935.1 Hyperolius riggenbachi | reverse complement strand
TGCTGCTTTTTATTTGGTGCAAATCGGCCCAGCAGGGCCTGAGCGGCAGCCTCTGGCGGTGTTGGACGAGCTGAGCTCGTCCAGACCGCTCAGCAGGTTAAAGGGAATAAGAAGAAAAAAATGTATTATTTTTTTAGTTCTCAGCTATTATAGTTTTAAAATAAAATGTGGTATAATATTATAGATACAACCCACACATTTTATTTACCCACTTGTACAACTTTTAAATTGTGTCCCTAGTACATTGTAAGGCAGCAATATTTTATTTGGAAATAAAGGTGTATTTTTCCATTTTGTGCTTCCGTATACTATTTTAATAATAAGAAAGCCTTTATTTGCAAAAATTAACAGCAATATACCTTCATGATATACACATTAAAAGTGCCCCTAAGTCCCTAAGGTAACTATTTATGTATTTTTTATGCTTTTATTTTTAAAATAAAAGTTTTTTATGGTGGTATCTATAGGGGAGTGGAGATAATGGGTTAACAATTTTTTTTGTTTATTTATTTATTTAATAGTGTCTTTTTATTTTTTGGCCACTAGATGTCAACACATTTTTATTCCTGTGTACTGAACAGTACACAGGAAGTAATGTGTATGCGTTACTGTTTACTTTTATTTTGTTAATGACCACCGTCATCTCGCTGAAGCCAGTGACCATCACTACGGGTAGTATGATCGGCTTTGGGAACACATGTTCCCATTCACTGATCACTACTCTACTGCGGGTGGTCGCAGGCGCCCTCATGCTCATGTGTGCATGTACGCCATAAGTAAATAACAAGATACATGTATATGGTTGTTAAGTGAAGTATACAGAGCCAGGGTGTAGAGAAACTGTCAAGCAATTGACTAGCGGATAACTTTTCAACACTTTGCAATTGAAATAAATTCCAAAAAGTAGGTGCAAAAGTTATAGTCAAATTATTTTGAGTATTTCTTGCTTGCTCATAGTTTAAAATGCATTTTATTGATAAGGTGCAAAAATACCACATAGGGAAAACAAATCAGGAAAAAAAGTTTATTGCATGTGGGCCATTATGTATTTAGACTAAAAGAGGATCTGAGTGTTACATACTGTAGGGCGGTCCGCATGCTCAGCACCAAGCATATTCCTCCCAAGTGGGGCGGCAGTGTCAGTGTAAGATAGAAGCTAGTTTTGTGAAAACGGCACAGTTCTGAAATCTAACGCTAATATTAATTTAGGTTATGCTGTGATTACTGACACAAGGTTCAGTGGGGTTTTACTTCCCTCTAGGTTTCTTTTGTGGTTAGGGTGGTGGGTTCTTGTGATTAACGGTCTATGTAATATTTTTTTAAGGATTTAAAAAAATTATATTTTAGTGTATAATCGATACCTTATCGATTATTACAATCTCACCTCCACTTGGCTCCACTAATGTCACAATCTCCCCTCCGCCTGGCTCCAGCAGCAGATCGGTGGAGACTTTGCCTCCATATGTATTTGGCATCTCTATAGGTCCCACAAGCTCTCATGGACAAACTCCCCTAGCACTGCCTGGCAACAGGGCACTTGGCATATGCTCTCCAGTGCCACCTCTAAACCAGGAAGTGGTTGAGACAATCTCTAGAGGCACGCTTGGCGTTCATTGGCTGGCAACTGTGAAGAGATCTCCTGATTGGTGCAGTCTAAAAGTCTAGTTGCCTGTGATAGCATTAAGTTGCTAGATCTAGCTGCATGCTGACATCTACTCATTGTCATTGAATCTTTGTGTGAGCTTTTGCTTGTTTATTGACCACTCTATTGCCTGCTGACTCTTGCCTGTTTGACCACTCTTCTGTCTTATCCTTGTACCTGTCTGATCTTGCTGTGAACAACAGGTTTGACATTTCAGTTTAATCGTTAACAGAAATAAGAATCATCCAAGAAAATGTTTTACATACCTGAATAACCAGTGATATCCATTGCTTTTAGATTCCTACACTTTATTACCGTTAAAGTTAAGCGTCCTGCAGTAGGTAGATAACATAAAGAGAACATGATTTCTCCAAGATCCACACTTTCCTTAAAAGAGAAAATAAATAAACACACATGATTAAACAGAAGATAGACATTCAAAAAACATAGCCTATTTCCTACACACAGCAGTAAATAATTCTGCATCTGATTAGATAAGAGAAATGCCTGCCTTTCTTCCACACAGTCATTTATATTATCTGTATGTTGGTGGCGGTGCAGCTACAGTGCTTGTCTGAATACTGAAATAAAGGGGGCGTTTATTTTTCTTCTTGATTCCAGCTTCACAAACGCAGAAATGGGAATTAATGGGTGTCACCTGCCTGCCTATGGTGTGCAGTACAGGTGTGGGAATAACAAGCATGACAAACAGAATAACCAATGTTTATTTAGTTTCTGATGCCTCCATACAGGACAGTTTATCTGTTTTCCTGTAGCTTCAGCTGAAACAATACTGTTGTTTAGTTCCAAATAATACAAGCAATTTCTAAGTGGGAATTAAAAAAAAAATACAAAAAAAAAATACAAAAATGGTTAAAACAGAACTGTCAAAAATACTATGTGAAGATCACAAATACACTATGGTACAAAAAAATTAATTTTTATATATCAAATCGTGTGTGTTTGTTTCAACAAAAGTTAGTATACAGATCCCTTTCTACTAGGGAAGATATGTTCTTGGAGTCTTAAGTTCCCCCTGCACACTTTGGCAGAACCACAAACAGCCAATCAGATTTCACCCATTCACGTCAATGGGAAAATTTAAAAACTGCCATTTTCACAGTAATAAAGCCAGTTTTCCCAAACTTGGCACAGTTCCTCACTTGGATACTGAGGTTAAAAATTCAGGCAGAGTGGATGGAACATAAAATAGCCAATCACTTTTCAGCCATTCATTTTCAATGGAAAAATGTAAACTGCAGCCATTCTTAGACTGTGAACATAGTCTAAAAGGGTAAAAACCCTTTCCAAGTGAAGGAAATAAACAAACACATGGACACTCTAGTGCAAGGAGAATAAATTGGTTCTAAAAGATGCTTTGCAGTAGCTCTGCTAGTATATACTACATAATTCTGTCAAGAGTGTGCATTCAGTTTGTCCCAACTTGAGGTCGTTTTAATATTTAATGATACAGCTGGGATACATATCTCAGCATGACCTGAAGAATAACAAAGATTATGGCCAGTGGAATAAAGAGCTAAAGGTGTTGTCTGATGCTCCAACACTGCCGTCACAGTCCCTGCTTACCCACATCCCTTTCTGGGAGTGTCCATCAGGCTCCACCTACATAACTGTCATTCAAAAATTACCGTATATACTCGTGTATAAGCCAACCCATGTATAAGCCAACCCCCCAACTTTTTCCTAATAAAACAGGAAAAAATGATTGAACCGAGTATCAGCCGGGGGTAGGAAAAAGGTGGCCTGGGGGTTGCTTGGTTGGCTGAAAGTTGTAATTGGTGACCCTTCTCTGTCTGTTTCTACTCATTTTACCCATACTTCTGATGCAGAAGGGACCAGCATTAGTCCTAGTATTTGGTTATTAATCACCAGGCACATAGGACTGGGCATACCTGAACAGAAAGAAAGCTACAGATTTGACCTTTCTCCCTACTCCCGCTGTGTACTTTGGTGCAATACAGCTGAGACGTGATGTGATTGATGAAGGTTTGCAGCATGTGTCTGTGTCTACATAATGCTACACTATGTGGCAACTCACATACTTTTCTAAACAGAACCCTGCAGTTACACACACAGATAGCAGGTGTCTGCATCAGAGTAATGTAATCACAATATCACAGTGAACATATTATTTAGTAGAGCAGCAGAGCTGGTAGCAGTGAAATGTAAGCCTGAAAGGCGGCAGGGGAAGAGCCCCACAGAGTGCATATGCATAGTGTTTATAGTAGTACATAGCTGCTCTTACCTAAGCTACGCTAACCAGGTTGAACAGAAATATAATCAGGTGAGTTCCAGTCTGACCTGGTGGAGAAGGTTTCTGGCGATATTCCAGGGGCACTCAGAATGGGCCTCCGCAGTTCAAACCTTTTTCCTGCACCCACTGGTCATAGTGATGGGGATTACAATCATCTGCATCATTACACAGGTGAGTTTGTGTTTAAAATTATGCAAACAAATAAACATGGTTAGAGGATTGGTGTCAAGTACACAATCTCACAAGCCTATATTTTCAAGCTAAGCCACATAATACAAGGTTTCAGCAGTACCTATGGGTTGGAGCTGATTGTATAAAGGTGGTTTTCTAGAAGACCCCTAGCAGTGCTCCGTCACTTTGGGTACAAACAAGTTTCACTTTTCCATGGTCAAGTGGAGTATGTAAGGGATACGCCTGTGATGAGAATGCTGAGCGGAGAATGGGATGAGGGCTTAGAAGAAGGGCATTCCCAGAGAGACAAGAGGTCTTGCTCTCCCTCCCAGGGGCATTCACCTAGAGCAGAGAGAGTATGTTTGGAAACGAGCATGGAAGGGTGAAACATAACAAAAAGAGGCTCATAGGTGCCATCTGAACCCTAATGGAGAAACCTGCAGATCAAGTCATTTCAGGGGGCTGTTAGAATGTAAGTATACTTGAATTCTAGGCCTCAGGTACTAAAGTCTAGTAAAGACTTGAGATTCAGGGTCTCTTTAAGCAAAGTTTCTCGGAGACAAATTATGAAGTCATTTATAAGACGCATGTTCCTCTAGAAGGACACATAATGGGTTATCAGGTCTAAATGTCCCGACATTCAGACTACGAAAAGGTAAACAAAGCCAATATTTGGAAAACATTGCATTCCGTGCATCTAGGGCATAAAGCACTGGTGCACTAGATGATGATGTGGGTCACATGCCCATGCCTGCCAATTGTAGGCTTGGGGGTTTGGCTCGGGGGATGTCAGAATTTAACTGTTTGACGTTCATATAAAAGGAAGAGACGGGGAGGAGCTTACCATGAGGGGGAGGTGAGCGTGTGGAGCTCTGGTCTCTCGCCCTCGGTGAAGCCCCTAAGTCCGTGGGTGCGAGAGGACGTTGCTGATTTTGTACCCCCTGGAAGCGTCTCTGGAGCCTGCCCAACCCTGTGAGCCCCCCGGCAGAAGCGGAAAAATAAGCCGCGGAAGTAGCGGTGGACACAGGCAGAGAAGCAGAGGGGAGCTGGAAAAGGGAGGTCTCCGTAGCTGCGCGACGTCATATCCGCCCGGAACTTCCTCTGGCGTGGCTTGGAGAGGGGATGCCGAGAGCAGCGCACGGAGACACCGGCAGACATCCCCGCTAGCCCAGGCAAAGAGGTATACTCGGCAGTGGAGTGCGGGAACGCTGGGAGCGGCAAACGGAGAACCTGGCAGGCAGCCTTAACAGGCTGGGCACAGAAATATAGCTGGCGGAGGAGTGGGTGGCGCTGTGAACGGTGCACGGCGACCCTGGTAGACAGCTACAACCAGCCCGGGCAGAAGAAAGGTATATCTGGCGGAGGAGAGGGGAAGTGCCGGGACAGGCACAGGAGGACCTCGTCAGACTGAACCTGGTAGAGGGAGCCGGTGCTCCTTAAAGACAAGGTTTCTGGATCCTGTGGGCTGCAAAGAAAAGAGACCTCTGAGATATTGGTAGAGTGACTGAGGGTGGTGCTGGGAATAGTGACTAGGAGCCAGCAGTCTAAAAGAAAAATGGTGAAGGATAAGGAGAGAGAAAAGGAGAAGAAGAAGAACCCAGTTAAAGGGACGACAACCCCAGTCCGGAAATCGGGTGAGCAAATATTTCGCAACAGCTGATAAAATACAGATGGAAGTGTCAGACAATACCCTTTCGTTATCAAGGGCCAGCTCCCCGGGCTCAGGATCGGAACGGGGAGGCAGCTTGGAAGAAATATGGAGGTGTTTAAGGGCTCTACCTACAAGATTGGACCTAGAGGCACAGACAGAAAAAATCACGGATCTTATGCGAACTGAAATCCTGGAGATCAAAGATGGATTAACAAACATGGAAGCAGAGATGGAAAAAAATGGAAGAACAAGTGGTGAAACTGCAGGCGGAGGTAAACGCGTTAAAGAAGACAGGTGAGAAACAAAGAAGTGTTAATACCTCCCTTAAATATGATATGGACGAAATCGGGAGAGACGTAACAATCTGAGAGTAAAGGGGATCCCCGAGACGGTGAGGGGGGGAGGACATGATTACCTGTTTACAAACTATCTTTAATGGGGTACTGGCCCGGCTAGAGGACGCTACAATTAAATCTTGAACGCGTACATCGGGCTTTGAGGGCCGTTTCAAGGGATAAGGACTTACCACGGGATATAATTTGCAGATTCCGCAATTTCAAGGATAAGGAAAATATTTCCGCAGCTTTGAGGCAGAAGGGGCCACAGAAATGGAAGGAGTTTACTATTACAGTTTACCAGGATCTTTCTTTTTACACACTGATGCAGCGTAGGGCCCTTAGACCACTGTTAGCACGTTTTTACAGCAGAAAAGAATACCCTATAAGTGGGGATTTCCATTTGCCTTAATATTATGCTGGACCGCAAATCATTGACATTGAGATTTCCAGAAGAATTGCCAGATATTTGTAAAGAACTATCTATCCCAGAGATGGATTTACCAGAGTGGAACCCGGAGGGGAGGGGATGGGATGGTCTGCAGGGGAGAAACAGAGCTGGACTTAAGAATGGGGGAGGGGGGGGTGGAGTGTTGATTTGAGGGGGGGGGGGGTGGAGAGGAGAGATAATCTCGTTTTGATATGTTATGGTTATTTGTTTGTTTATTTGTTTATATCTGTTTTCGCATCAGATGCAAAGATATGTGGGAGAGTAGAAGTAATATTGAACAAAGTGTGAGTATATATGAATATTGAATAGGTAAATATAAGAAAATGTGAATGGGTTTGTGGCACGCCTGGACATGGGGGGTGCATGGGTCCGCGGTGGGGGGGGTCTTCGTGCCGCCCTTCCTGCCCCCCCCCCTCCCTCCGCGGGCTCTCGGATAGGGAAATGATCACGGTTAAAATTAGTGTGACACTATGAAAAATTAATACTGGAGGGAGTCAAGTTGCTGTGCACCTGAATATGGGGGGATGTGTGGGCGGGCCCCGCGGGGGGGCGGACATTTTGGTCCCCCCCCCCTCCCCTTCCGCGGGCTCTCGGCTATGGAAATGGTCAAGGTTAAGATTGGCGTGACACAATGAAAAAGATGTGACACTGGAGGAAGCTGGGCTGTGTGCGCCTGGGTGTGGGGTGCGCGGGGGGGGGGGGCGCGGGCGGATGTTTTCGTACCCCCCGCCCCCCCCTCCCCCTCCCCTGGGGCTTTGAGATATAGAGATAATTACGATTAAGATAAATGTGGCACTATAAAAAAGATGTGACACTGGGGGAGGCTGGGTTGTTGTGCATATGGAGGTGGGATGGGGGCGGGTCCGCGGTGGGGGGTGGGGGGGGGCGGATGTTTCCGTCCTCCCTCCCCCCCCGCCCCCCATCCACGGGCTCTCGGCTGTGGCAATGAACATGGTTAAGGTTGATGTGACACTATGAAAAAGAGGTGATGGTGGAGGAAGTTAAATGTATTCAAGTTGAATTTATGGGGGGGAGATTGCTGTGAGAAGATTCAATTTGCATGAATATTTTTGGGGACACAGGGGTTAGTGGGAATATAGGATAGAATACTGCATGTACTGATGGCAAGGCTATCAGAAAGTGCATATGGTAAGGAAACGGCTAGAGCCATGGCACGGACTCCGTTGGTAGTAAGGGGGAGGGGTTGGGGAGGGGGAGGGTTAGAAGCTATAACAGGAAAAAAGAGAAATAAGGGGATGCGCCGTGCGAAAGGCCTGGGGGGGGAGGGGGCGGGGAGGGTAGAAGTTGGGTTTTGTTTTGCCCTGATTGGTATTGCTATGTTGAGATTTACACTATGGGGTTTCTCTCTCTCTTCCCCTCCCACCCCACCCCCTGGATGATTGGAGGACCTGTCCTCTCTGGGATACATTATTATTATTATTTATTGTATTTATAAAGCGCCAACATATTACGCAGCGCTGCACAATAGATAAAAAGGTTAACATACAAGGTAGGACATACAGGAAACTCACAACAAAACAAGATCATGCAAATGATTTGATAATACAGTGTCATAGGTCAAATAGAGATCCACAAAAGGGATGATTGTCAGCAAGATTGCATAATCAAGCTGGAAACACTAAGGGAGAGGGCCCTGCCAGAGGCTTACAATCTAAAGGGTGGGGGTGGAGACATTAGGTGTATCTGTTGAGAGGGTGTCTAACAGTACATATTATGGTGCTAGTGTAGGGGGGTATGCGAGCATGAAAGGATGAGTCTTGAGAGCTTGTGTGAAGATATTGAAGGTGGGGGCGAGTCTTGTGGCTGGAGGGAGCGAGTTCCAGAGAGCAGCTTATTGCGGGTGGACCAGGCATTCCAGAGGCCACAGGAAACAGGGAGTGAATGCCTAGGGGTAGGATGGATAGGAATAAGGTTATGCTGAGGAGGTGTGTGGGTAGAGTGTGGGGGGGAGGGAAGGGAGGTGCATGGGGGTTGAGGGCCAAAAGGGAGTCTAAAGACAGAAAGGGAGAGGGTGCGGGGAAACAAAAGGGGGACAAGGTGTAGAAGGAGGTGGAGGTAGAGCATGTGGTGATGGGGGATAGCAAGATGGGGAGGGAGATAGCTGGGAAATGGTGGAGGGGTCAGGGAGTTAATAGGAGGGAAGGGGTACATTTTGCACTGAAGGGATAAGGTAGGATGGGGTGTGGAGAGTGGAAGCCTAGACAGGGGGACAGCAGTTAGACCAAGATGAGATAAATGTCACCAATGATGTGGCTGAAGGGCTTCAGCAAAGTTGCATCAATAATCAATCTGGTAAGGAGCAGTCCATAGGAGATCAAGATCAGCAGTGAAGTTGGCAGAACATCAATGATGGCAAAAAAATCCAGCTGTGTATGATTGGTAGATGGGGTGTCTGGTTGGTAATGACGTAACTTGTCTGAAGGTCGGCGATGGATCAGTTGGTGGGGATATCAGCAGTGGAGCAGCCAGCGAAGATCAGCAGTGGTGTGGTTGGTGAGACACGGTGAAACCATCAGTAGTTTGGTAAGCGGGTGTGCAGTGCTTAAATTTAGCTGGTGTATGTTCAATATGGTATTGAAGGTACTTCTATGCAAGGTGTAGGAAATCAGTAGATGAACAACAGCCCAGAGTGTTGTGCTAGTTCACTTCTGTTCCCTTCTGGCTCAATTCTGGTATAATTCGGTTTGTCTAAAGTACCCTTAAAATTATTACCCTTTAAATGTATACCCTTAAATGTGTACACTGCTGACCAAGGTCATGCTGACTATATGATCTGCTAATATATCCCTGACTAGATAGATCCTAACAAGCAGACTGATTACAGCTGTGAATATACGAGACACTAGACTCTAGCCACACAGGGGCAGGGCCAGTCTAAAGATATGCAAATTGTGACTAATGAATTGAAATAGGCAAATGGTCACACAGGAAGAAGCCCCAATTATTAACACTTATAATTAAGCAGATTGATGCAGAATTTAGAATTTAAGCATACAGCCAGGAAAATTAATCAGTTGCATACCATAAAAGCAGATTGATGCAGAATTTAGAATTTGAGCATACAGCCAGGAAAATTAATCAGTTGCATACCATAAGAGCAGATTGATGCAGAATTTAGAATTTAAGCATACAGCCAGGAAAATTAATCAGTTGCATACCATAAGAGCAGATTGATGTAGAATTTAGAATTTAAGCATACAGCCAGGAAAATTAATCAGTTGCATACCATAAGAGCAGATTGATGCAGAATTTAGAATTTAAGCATACAGCCAGGAAAATTAATCAGTTGCATACCATAAGAGCAGATTAATGCAGAATTTAGAATTTAAGCATACAGCCAGGAAAATTAATCAGTTGCATACCATAAGAGCAGATTGATGCAGAATTTAGAATTTAGATACAGAGTGAAGGTTGAAATAAGCGGGGCTTCATGGGGGGGGGGGGCGAGCTTCCACGCCTTAGGGGTTTGGTGGTTCAATACCCAGAAGGCGGAGCAGCACGCCTATGAAACTGGGGAAGGGTTTCAAGAGGAAAGATTCCTCAGGGAGGAAAGAAGGGATGGGGGTGGACGGGAGGGGGGTAGGCTGCGGGATGAGTGAGAGGAGAGGTATGGATGTGGATGGGGGGGGGGGGGGGGGGTAGAATGGGAGGAAGAACTGAAAAAACTGATACTGGGACAGAGGTGAGAACAAGGAAGGCATATACAGATGAAAATAGGTAGTCTTAAAATTATGTCACTGAACGCCAGGGGCTTGAACATCCCGGAGAAGAGAGCATCTATCTTTAGGCTATGCCATAGAGAGGGGGCAGATATAATCTGCCTGCAGGAGACCCACTTTAAAATCTCATGTGCTCCAAAGCTTTTTGACAGGTATTATAAGACAATATACTTGAGTGGTCTACAACAATCTAAAGTGAAGGGGACAGCTATATTACTGTCAAAGGATATCCCATTTATATTAAAGGAAGAGTATGCGGACCCACAGGGGAGATTTAATCTAATTAAAGGTGAACTGAAGAACAGGATGGTCACGGTGGGGTCATACTACGCGCCAAGTATTAACCACCCTGGCGTTCTATTAAGATCGCCAGGGCGGCTGCGGGAGGGTTTTTTTTAAATAAAAAAAAAACTATTTCATGCAGCCAACTGAAAGTTGGCTGCATGAAAGCCCACTAGAGGGCGCTCCGGAGGCGTTCTTCCGATCGCCTCCGGCGCCCAGAATAAACAAGGAAGGCCGCAATGAGCGGCCTTCCTTGTTTTGCTTACATCGTCGCCATAGCGACGAGCGGAGTGACGTCATGGACGTCAGCCGACGTCCTGACGTCAGCCGCCTCCGATCCAGCCCTTAGCGCTGGCCGGAACTTTTTGTTCCGGCTACGCTGGGCTCAGGCGGCTGGGGGGACCCTCTTTCGCCGCTGCGGCGATGGGGCAGCACACGCGGCTGGCAAAGTGCCGGCTGCGTGTGCTGCTCTTTATTTGATGAAAATCGGCCCAGCAGGGCCTGAGCGGCAGCCTCCGGCGGTGATGGACGAGCTGAGCTCGTCCATACCGCCCGGCTGGTTAAACAAGTAGAAACCCTGGGGAGATGTATTAATAAATTGGAAGCATTTAGGGAGGGGGGGGGGGGTGATAATAGGTATGGATCTGAATTTGTCCCTGGACCCACGAGTGGATACATCTAAGGGAAGAACAACGACACCCTTAAAAACCCATAAAAGGAGTAAAGAGATACTGTGCAAGGCACAGCTTGTAGACGCTTGGCGCGTGTGTAACCCTACGGTGAGCGATTATACTTATTATTCCCAGATGCATAAGTGCCACACCAGGATAGATTATGTTCTGGTGTCGCATGATATATTATCTGCAGTAAATGGTTCAGAAATAGGCCCCATAACATTTTCAGACCATGCTCCAGTAATGGTGAAACTTGGGTGGGGAGAAAAAATAAAGGGTCCTATGATGTGGCGATTAAATAATTCACTACTGAGGGATGAGGAGATTGTACAAAAGATGAGAGATGAATTGGACTTTTATTTCTCGACAAATTCCAGGGGTGAGGCGTCTGAAATGACGGTATGGGAGGCCCACAAATGCTATATTAGGGGTATATTGATACAGGAGGGGTCTAGAAAGAAGAAGGAAAGGGATAGGAATATAAAAACCGCGCTGGAAACTATAGAAAGATTGGAACAACAGCATAAGGAGGAGAAAGCAGAGGAACAATGGGAGGAACTACAGAGGGAAAGAGAGCACCTGAGGGCATTATTATTCCAGGGGGTTAAAAATATGGCATTAAGATGCAAACGTTCCTTCTATGAATATGGGAATAAGAGTAGCGCTATGCTAGCAAGGGCCCTAAAAAACAGCAGAGGAGCAATTATATTCCCTGTATAAAAGACAAAAAGTCAAGAGTAGTTTATGAGATGGAGGAGATAACCCGGGTCTTTAGGGAATATTACAAGGGGCTGTATAATTTGAAAAGGGAAACATCAACAGGAGATAGAGAGGAGAGAAGAGAGGAAATAAGAAGTTATATAGAGGAAAGTGGAATGCCCAGATTGTCAGAGGAAGACGCCTCATCCCTGGAAGGTGAGATACAACTGGAGGAAATTAAAACAGCAATAAAACAAATGCCACTAGGTAAAGTACCGGGCCCGGATGGGCTCTCAATGGAATATTATGCAAAGTTTAATGAGCAACTGGTGGGATACCTAGCTGAAGCATTTAATGGAATGACCAAGGGTGAAGGAGAGGGTGACGGATTCTCGCCTGTATGCAGGAGTCCTATATCTCACTTTTGCATAAGGAGGGAAAAGACCCAATGCAGTGCCAAAGTTTTAGACCAATAGCACTACTGAATACAGATATTAAGATCTTCGCAAAAATTTTAGCCAATAGGCTGGCACCGTTCATGAATCAGTTGGTATACCCAGACCAGGTGGGGTTTGTGGGGGGGCGGGAGGCGAGGGACGGCACTACCCGCACCCTTGATCTGGCATGCTGGACGAGGGCCCACTCCAACCCTGTGGTACTACTGTCAACAGATGCCGAGAAAGCATTCAACAGGGTGGAGTGGGCCTACATAGAAGGGGTATTAAAACATGTGGGGTTACAAGAAAAGATGAATGCAAGAATAATGGGTTTATATTCCTTCCCAAACGCAAGGATAAGGGTTAATGGGGTGATCTCGGACCCCTTTGAAATTAAAAATGGGACGAGACAGGGCTGCCCCTTGTCACCGTTGGTATTTGCCCTGTCTCTGGATTCCTGTGTAGGGTGAGAGCGGACTCCAGCATACGGGGCCTGGAAATTGGGGGACAGACGTATAAAGTATCAGCGTATGCAGATGACATGTTATTTTATCTTAGAGATCCACAGAGGTCACTACTTAGCCTGATGAGGGAGTTCGACAAAGTGGGGAGACTTTCCAATATGAAGATCAATTTGGACAAAAGTATAATAATCGCTTGGGGGGTGAGAGGGGAACAAAGAGAAGAGCTGATGCGGAATTTCCCATTTAAATGGCAGAACAGAATGATGGGGTACCTGGGAGTAAAGATAGGCTTTGATTTAAAAGAAATAGTAAATGATAATTACTTCCCCTTACTGGAAAGGATAAAACAGGATCTGGCGGCTTGGGATCGGCCAAGCTTCTCCTGGTTTGGTAGAATATCCATCATTAAGATGAATGTTCTCCCCCGCTTTCTCTATTTGTTTCAGGCGCTACCAGTCCCAATACCCCCTCCCTTTTTTCGCCAATTGAAAAGTATTATCGGACGATTTATAGAAAGAGGCCGGAAAACTCGAGTGAGCTATAAGCTACAGACAACGGAGAGGGAGAAGGGAGGTCTGGCGGTCCCTGATCTTAAAAAATATGCTGAGGGAGGCCTCGGTATTGGTCCGAATAATAGACTGGAACAGGAACCGTGAGGAAAAGAGGTGGGTGTCGGTAGAGGAGGAAATGATAGGGAGCCCAATAGGTAACCTCCCCTGGATTCAGGAGAAAAGTGGGATAGAGGTAAAGAAAGAGGGGACTGAATTAGTGAGACACACATTGAAAATTTTTGAAAAGTGGAGGAAGAATGTAGGAGTGTCACCCTGGCCGACCCCCATGATTCCCATCTTTGGGAATATAAAATTCCCAGTGGGAATGGACCTCGTTAAATATTCACACTGGAAGAGGGGACAGGAGTTGAAAGTTGCAGATATGTTAGACGGTGCAGAATGGACCCCGACTCAGGAACTGCTGGATGCAGGGGAAGGGGGGTATATGGATGAATGGAAATATGCCCAGATAAAATCTTTTGTGAGAAGTCAAGGGACCAAAGAGGCACTAAGTAGAGATCTAACCCCATTTGAGGAAATGTGCAGAGGGAAAGGGCAAAATAAGGGAACGCTGTCAAGGGTATATAAGATTCTTAATGGAAGTGAGGACCATACAAGAAGCTTGAGAGAGAAGTGGGAAAAAGACCTGGGGAAAGTATTTACGGAAGTACAGTGGAAAAAAGTATTAGCGTTTGCTAGCAAATCGACAATGCCCACAAGAGGACAGGAAGCAGGATATAAGATCTTCGCAAGGTGGTATTATACGCCGGATAGGTTGGGTAGAATGTTCCCAGGTACCTCACCATTTTGTTGGAGATGTGGGGAGGAGAGGGGAGATATTATTCACATTTTTTGGGGATGTAAAAAATTGGGGGGGGGGGGGTTTGGTCAGAAGTTAGGAGTATAATAAAGCAGATAACTGGGGTAGAGATACGGGAGGACCCTGCGTTTTTTCTGCTACACAGTAATGGATGGTCAGTTAAAAAATATAAAAACTCCTTGTTGAAATCCCTGGTCAATGCTTCAAGAATACTGGTAGCGAGACATTGGAAATCTACCCAGAGCCCAATAATTCAGGAATGGTTTAAAGAAGTAGCAGAAACGCAGAGAATGGAGGAATTAACAAGCTTCATTAAGGGCGAAGGGGACTTATATGAGAAGAAATGGTCTCAATGGGAGGTGCTTAGGAGGGAAAGGGAATAAGAGGGTAGGTGAGAGGAAAGGGATCAGGAGGGGGAGCCCATAGGGGGTCCAGTGACAAGAAGAAAGCGAGGGATAGAGTAGAGAAAAGAGGAAGAGAGGAGAATGAAAATGAGGAAAATATGAAGAGGACCAGTACGGGAATGAAAGAGGAGTGTGTATAAAAGAAGGATGAGAGTATGATATGCATGAGGGTAATGTATGAGTGTTAGTGCTATAAAGAGGATGTATCCAGGAAATTAAGGCGTGGATATGCTTTTTTTCTCCTCCCCTTATCTGTTTTTAGGGGGGTGACAGGAGCAGATTGTCGAGATGGAAAAAATTAATAAGAAATGTATACTGTTGAACATTGTATGAGCAAATTTTGTATGAATTTTGTATAACTGGAATGATATAAATAAAGATAATATATAATGTAAAAAAAAAGGAAGAGACGGTATGGCAGAGGGAACTTCTTCTTCTGTATGCTATCCTGCTCTCTACACTTCCTATTTAGAATAATAGCTTCATGTCTGTATGCTGCAAATATATGTGATGTACATAGGACATAGGAAAGAAATCAACATGTAACAAAAGATGCCTGATGGAATACTTGTATATCTCTGATTGCTGAATAAACCCCTTAAAGGTGAAGGTGGCTGTCTCCGCTCTATCTCCTGTATGCTGTTGCTGCGAGTTGCAGCTCTAAAGAGTTGCTGGTGCCGGAGTAAAAGGTGTGTTGTGCTGTTGCCAATAGCAAACAACGTATAGGTTCTTACAATTGCCATTTAAGAATGTCAGAGTTAACCGATGCTAACATAGAGGAGGTGTTTTACATGACCATATTCCAGGACTGAACCAAAGCCTGTCCCCAATATCATGCAATCAATTCACTGGTAGCACCCACCCTGCATTTACCTACATAGGTGATTCAGCCTTGGTATACAACACCACAGTTTATACAAATCCCACCTACCCGTGGAACAGCTAAGCCAACCACACAGTGCGACTACAGAAAAAAAGTACATTTGAAATAATCAGGCTTATAAAATAAATTAATAGATAACCCTTGTCCAGGTGTGGCTTTAGCAAAATGTATTCTGGAAGGTGTGCTTGTACGGTAGTGGTACGTACCACGAAAAAATCTTCCAGTTCCCTGAGGAGACCATTTTAAAGGGTGAAACATCTCAGACATATCAGGGTACCAATAAGTTGGCAAGGTACTTGAACCTATGACTAATTATCCCTATCATCCAGCATATTTGGTCTTGTGTATGCTGTAATGCCTGGCAGATCTTTCGCCTTCCTTCAGCCTCTATACCCCAATCTAATACCATGCTCTTCCCGTTACGTCAAGTCCCTGCGTGAACGGGAGACCAGTATGTCTACCCGACTACAATTACCCCACAGGACTTCAGCTTGCAAGGTATAGAGACTGAGGCCAGGAAGACAAGAGTACCACCAGAGCCTACTAAACAAGATAAACGTTACTGGATCATATCAGGAAATAGTGCAGGACGCACTTGTGGAGGAGACCACACAGATCACTGCAGGAGCTGCAGACTAGAAATGGAGTAAGGTTGCTCAGAACAACCGCAGCTCTGAGCTTCCGATAACCACCACAATAAACAAGACCACAATGGTTGCTCAGAGCGACTACAGCTCTGAGCTTCTGTTGTCTGCCACACTGAATAAGACATTGACAGACAAACAGACAGGTAGGAATGTTTGGCAATCTAATCACTAGCGCAGCAATAGAAAACATCCACACAGGCACAAACAAGACAGAACAATAAGGTGCGTAACTAATAGCAACCTCACGTCCACAGGATCAGAAAGAGAACAAATTAGAAGGAATCCGTTTGCATTTTTTTGGCAAAATGATTTGCGATCATTTAACAAATTCCAAAGGGTCATCCAAGATCTACTCACTTTCATTAGCAGTTACCTCAGACCAAGTTCTCATCACACTATCAAGCAGGTATAAGATAAACCTGGACTGCTAATGTGCTGTAGCTGATTTGAAGAAAGGGCATGAACTTAAAACTCTACAATTCTGCAAGAAAGTCAGAAAAGACTTGTTGTCACCACTAAAACGAGTAACAGAAGCAAGCTGTGCATCAAACTGTGGTTGTTGGGAAGCAAAGCTAGCAGGCGAGGTCATTGCTAGGGGCAAAGGAGAAACCGGATTGGCAGATTTCTTTGCAGAAGTGAGTTGCTGGGAAACTAGCATTTGTACAGGATCCAAAATGGGCTGTCTAGGCTAGTACTGAGAGATGAGTTAAAGATCCTGTTGCTACTGTTTGGCTGCGGCTCAGCTGCAATAAGCCATAGCTGGATTCATGACATCATCCTGAGCTCCTATGACACTTTTTGCGAAAGCTAGCAAAACTATGCAACCGTATGCATGCAGAGAAATAAGAACTGCCTAGTTGCAGTTCAACTGCAACCAGCAGGACATGCTACAGGAGAGATCATGATATATGCATATACAAACCTTTCCCAAGGATGCATTTGACAAGAACCTGGAGTTCAAAATTTGATTAATTGATCAATCGGGGTTGTGTAGAGGTCACATGGAGCGGACGCGCTTAATGCCAACAGACAGTGTTGATGTGAGGGAGATATTTGCTTGCTATTTATACATTCTGGAATGATTGTAGTGCCATCTATAGGTAGTGGAAATACTGAGCTTTGTGGCTGCGATTGGGACCGGCTCAGACGTATAACCTTCTAAATGGGAGATGCATGCCTTTCATTGTGGCCGGAATACATTTGTATGGACGTTGGAACTGTCTAAATGACCTTGTTGGGACAATTTGCTACAGAGGCAAAGTCTGGATCAGTAATCTTTTGGAGTCATGTCCAACCCTTTATATGGGTATACAGGGATACTAGGTTAGAGGACTGCAGTCCATATGTGTTCCCACGTTTTACAACCTGCCAAGCTTTTTTTAAAGTGTGTGAGGGGGGTTGTACTGTATGTAATGCTTTATTTATCAAATTGCATGTTATATTTATATCTTGCATGCATCCATCAGCCAATCTTTCGACTTTTTTTTTTTTACAGTATACTGGAGGCTGTCTATAAGTTATGTACTGCAATGTACACTTCGCACATTAATTATCATCCTGTCTTATAAATAAAGTTGTAAGAGGTTTACTTGAGAAAAGATCTTTTCTTTGCCTCCTACACTGGTCATCACTCATCTTGGAGCGGGCATGTAACTGCACTGGTGTTAGACCTAGTTCACATTAGGCAACGCGTAGGGCCGTGCGTTCGGGATGTAAGAGCACCAAATCGCATGCGATCTGCTTTGCTGTGCGCTGCTGATCCCATTCATTACAGTGAATGGGATCAGCAATGCGCTTTTGCAAAAAATGCATTCAGCAGTGCTATAGCACATCGCACTGCTGCGCAGCACGCATAGTATGAACATCAGAAGTGCTGTCTATGCACTTCTAAAGTTCTTGCTGATCGCACACCATAGGCGCTGCCGAAATGCGCACGGCAACACATATTGGGCTTGATTCACTAAACCGTGAGATAACTGCTATCAAGGTCACGCTAGCGTTAGGCACGCGGTATAACACTCGTAACATTTTGCGCGCGCTAACGTGAATTTCTGGATGCAAAACGTTACTCGCTAATAATACGCGCAAAACTCTCTAGTGCGACTGTGATAGCAGTTAGCACGGTTTAGTGGATCAAGCCCATAGTGCAAATGAGGCCTTACTGCTTGATAGATACCAGAATTTGTATTATATTCTGCACGACCCCCCCCCCCCCCCCCCAAAAAAAAAAACCTCCACTGAAAACAGCACTACGGACAGTCTGTGACTTGCGTTACTCCTAAGAAGGAATACAGTATAGAGTGAATTACTGTATAAGCAGCTGTAGCAAACCACATCAAAAATCAAGTGTTTAGTTTAATATGTAGCAACCTCAGTTCAGTCAGTTGCTCATTACAGTCTGGTAAGATAAGGATGACTCCTTGAAGATGAAAAGGCTGGCTATATTGAATTCATGGCTACAACTAAATTAGCAGTCTTGAAGAATTGCAGTATTTAGTTCAATAAATAGTTGCACAATTTCACTAGGTAATTAAAGGGCAGTAACATCAGAACTGGTCCAGATGAAAGATATGAAAACCCTGGATTCAGAGCATAAAATAAACTGTCATTAGTTCAAAAGCATTACAGTACATGTGATTGATAAAAGAGAAAGCATCATTAAAAAAAATCAAAAATGTTGATTTTTCAGTCAACCTGCTGTGAAGATGCTATAACATTTTGATTTTGTGGAAAGCTGTTGAAGTGTACCTATCTCACTTTCTCTTGCAAAGCAATTATTACCTACATATGCTTTGTCTTCGTGACTAACCTTTCCTTAAAGCGGATCCAAGATGAAAAACTAACTATAACAAGCAACTTGTCTGGATATCTTATCTAAAGTTTAGAAGCAAATCTAGCTGCAAACAGCTTCAACAGTTTATGAATATTTATTCCTATGATACAATGAGAGCGGCCGTGTTCTGTTTGTCACATTACACACAGGCAAGCTGATCTGCATCTCCAGCCCTCAGCCTGTGAAAATTTCACTCCCCTCTCCTCCTCCCTCCTCCCCTCTGCCTCTGAAATCTCTGGCTAGTAACCTCCTCCTCCTACTGCCCAGACTGAGCTCCCATAAACCCTTGCTACATGAGTCTGAGAGTGTCAAGGCACTCTGGAGGAGCTGTGGGCGAGGCTAGTTTAGTTTATAGGGAATTCGAGTATTAAAACAAAAAAAAGTATTTGGCTTAAGGAATGCCCTATAAACTATATGAAAGGAACACAATTATGCAATGAGTAAAGGTTTATCTCGGATCCACTTTAAGGGTTAGGTACCAGGCATTGGTATAATTTTTTTTTATTTATTTGTATAGTGCCATCATCTTCTGCAGTGCTGTACATAGTGCAAAACAGATATTGGGGAACATATATACATGAGAAGTTTACCACTTCACCTCCAAGGGTTTTCCCCTTAAAGACCAGAGCAATTTTCACATTTCAGCGCTGTGTCCATTAATCTGCCAATACAGTGGCTTGCAAAAGTATTCGGCCCCCTTGAAGTTTTCCACATTTTGTCATATTACTGCCACAAACATAAATCAATTTTATTGGAATTCCACATGAAAGACCAACACAAAGTGGTGTACACATGAGAAGTGGAACGAAAATCATACATGATTCCAAACATTTTTTACAAATAAATAACTGCAAAGTGGTGTGTGCATAATTATTCGGCCCCCTTTGATCTGAGTGCAGTCAGTTGCCTATAGACATTGCCTGACAAGTGCTAATGACTAAATAGAGTGCACCTGTGTGTAATCTAACGTCAGTACAAATACAGCTGCTCTGTGAGGGCCTCAGAGGTTGTCTAAGAGAATATTGGGAGCACCAACACCGTGAAGTCCAAAGAACACACAAGACAGGTCAGGGATCAAGTTATTGAGAAATTTAAAGCAGGCTTAGGCTACAAAAAGATTTCCAAAGCCTTGAACATCCCACGGAGCACTGTTCAAGCGATCATTCAGAAATGGAAGGAGTATGGCACAACTGTAAAAATACCAAGACAAGGCCATCCACCTAAACTCACAGGCCGAACAAGGAGAG
The DNA here is from genome assembly GCF_040937935.1 of Hyperolius riggenbachi. Classification (NCBI taxonomy): domain Eukaryota; kingdom Metazoa; phylum Chordata; class Amphibia; order Anura; family Hyperoliidae; genus Hyperolius; species Hyperolius riggenbachi. The sequence goes on along the minus strand of NC_090647.1, from coordinate 363,064,973 downwards.
CGCTGATCAGAAACCCAGTCAAGAGGCCCATGGTGACTCTGGACGAACTGCAGAGATCTACAGCTCAGGTGGGAGGCTCTGTCCATAGGACAACTATTAGTCATGCACTGCACAAAGTTGGCCTTTATGGAAGAGTGGCAAGAAGAAAGGCATTGTTAACAGAAAGCATAAGAAGTCCTGTTTGCAGTTTACCACAAGCCATGTGGGGGACACAGCAACCATGTGGAAAAAGGTGCTCTGGTCAGATGAGACCAAAATGGAACTTTTTGGCCAAAATGCAAAACGCTATGTGTGGCGGAAAACTAACACTGCACATCACTCTGATCACACCATCCCCACTGTCAAATATGGTTGTGGCAGCATCATGCTCGGAAGGTGCATCTGTTCAGCAGGGACAGGGAAGCTGGTCAGAGTTAATAGAAAGATGGATGGAGCCAAATACAGGGCAAACTTCTTGGAGACTGCAAAAGACTTGAGACTGGGGCGGAGGTTCACCTTCCGGCAGGACAATGACCCTAAACATAAAAGCCAGGGCAACAATAGAATGGTTTAAAACAAAACATATCTATGTGTTAGAATGGCCCAGTCAAAGTCCAGATCTAAATCCAATCGAGAATCTGTGGCAAGATCTGAAAACTGCTGTTCACAAACGCTGTCCATCTAATCTGACTGAGCTGGAGCTGTTTTGCAAAGAAGAATGGGCAAGGATGTCAGTCTCTAGATGTGCAAAGCTGGTAAAGAGACATACCCTAAAAGACTGGCAGCTGTAATTGCAGCAAAAGGTGGTTCTACAAAGTATTGACTCAGGGGCCCGAATAATTACGCACACCCCACTTTGCAGTTATTTATTTGTAAAAAATGTTTGGAATGATGTATGATTTTCGATCCACTTCTCACATGTACACCACTTTGTATTGGTCTTTCACGTGGAATTCAAATAAAATTGATGCATATTTGTGGCAGTAATGTGACAAAATGTGGAAAACTTCAAGGGGGCTGAATACTTTTGCAACCCACTGTAACTTTATCAGTACTTATCACACTGAAATGATCTATAGCTTGATTTTTTTCACCACCAATTAGGCTTTCTTTGGGTGTGTTTTTTTTTTTTTTTTTGCTAATAATTATTTTATTCTAATTTTTTTTAATGAGAATAATAAGAAAAAATGGGAAAAAATCATTATTTCTCAGTTTTTGGCCATTATATTTTTAAAATAAAATGTTCTACTTTGGATAAAACCCACACAATTAATTTGTCCATTTGTCCCAATTATTACAAAATAATTGTAATTTTGTTTGGAAATAAAGGTGCATTTTTTCAGTTTTGTGACCATCACTAATTGCAAGTTCATAATTTAAAAAATTACAGTACTATACACTTTTGACATACATACTGTATTTAAACAGTTCAGTCCCTAAGGCAACTATGTATTATTTTATTTGCCTTTTTTATTTTTATTTTTTTTAATGCAAAATTTTTATTTGGGTATTTATGGGAGAGTGTGGGAGGTAAGGAGTTAATTTTAAATTATGTGTAGGTCTTTTGTATTGAAATAAATTTATGTAGGTGCAGTTTTACTATTTTGCCACAAGATGCCATCATATATTTTCTTCCTGCTGTGTACTAATAGTATGTGAACAGGAAGTAATGCGTGGACATGGTACTTTGGTAGTTACAATGACCGCAGGCCTCTCATTGATGCCGCTCTTCATTGACACGGGGACTGCATTCCCATTCATTCATCACCCCTCTAATGAGAAGGAGTGCGCAGCGGCAAGAGATAAGTATCTACATCCCTGAGAGCTGTAAAGGGATTTTGCAGGGATGTAGATACTCATCCCAGTGGAGGGGAAGTGGTTAAGACATTATACAATCATAACAATTCAGCAATACAAGTACAATCAAATAGTTAATGGTTCAAGATATCACTAGAATTGATACATATATTATAATTGTACAATGTATAGGAAAACCTGGTGGCAAATTGAAACATGCCTTTTCTGGGATTCCCTCTTTGGCCTCAATAGTACACTATAGTAAGCCCCAGTACTAAACATGTTTGAATCTGCTGTCAGGGTTCCCCATTGGTCTATTTACTGGACCAATGAGAATCTTCCTCAGGGAGAACTCTCACTAGTCCACCAATGGAGGTTGCCAGTGAAACAATTAGCTTAGGGCAGTGATAGTCTGTCCGAGAGTGGTGATGCAGCGGTGGTTCTATGTGTTGTTGAAGGGGTTTCTAAATAGGTAGAGAATTGACAATGACTTTCTTTAGATGGAATGGACAGCTGGGGTCCCCTTACTATTAAAGGATTTCCCAGATTCCGTCATTAGCCGCCAGCACCTACTGCTACATTCGTAGGGTACTCAACCCCTCCTCGGGGCTGGCGCTTCCATAGGGTCAAATTGGAAAATTGCCAAGGGCCCCGAGCCGTCCGTAGGGGACTGTAGAAATCTCAAGTTTACTGTTGATACACTATGAAAATGTAAGGGGTCTCACATTCATTTTTGCCCAGGGCCCCATTTTGCGCCTCCTCCCTGAGCACAAAGTGGAGATGAGTCTCTTGTCCTTGACATGGATAAGGGGGCTTTTCAGAAGAGGAGAAATATTTCTGCCTCTTTTCTGCAGACTACCTCCCAACCCCCATGTCCTGTATCATGCAGACAAAGAATTTACCTGAGAGCAAGTAAAAATGTTCAGCCAAGTCCATTCTTGCTCTGCTGGGTGAGCTAATATTTGCCTGGCAGTTCAGGGTTAATCGATTCATGCAACTTACAAATCACATGATTTTAATAGTCAGTAGCACTTGCCACTGGTGTTTTTAGGGACTAAAACAGTCTCAAAGTCTTACAAAAAAAATCTATTTTTTTACATTAAGATTATATTCTATGTGTACACTGTTGCTCTTGAGGTTTGACAAATCAAGTGAAAGATTTCCAGGCATTTGTTATGCATATGAAGATGCTCATCTATGATGCTCAGAAGAGAAGTCAACAGTGTGCAAAAATTAGAAGCGAAGGTTTTGGTGAATATATAAAAAAAACAGATGGGAGTCAAGAAGAGCCTGCGGTGAGCATAAGAGGCCATTTTTAATCTTCCATCTGGTCTATATATAAGTTTGTGAATTTTAATCACCCCAATGCCAGAAACCTGACGTATCATTTACATACTTGGAATCCACGCTGGATTTATTCTAATCCATGTTGATTTGCATTGGACAAATTGAATCATCTAAATGCAATCCAACATAGTCTGACCCAGTTGTCTTATTCCACTGCAAAACATGTTCTTTCTTTAACTACCCAAATATTTAGGAGTTTTTCTGTAAATTAAAGGTTAAAAAGAAGCTAACAGTAAATAAATGTTTAACAACTTCCTATAATCATAAAATACCATATTACATTTTTATCCCACCACATATATTGTATACAGAGTGTAATTATTTTTGCAGCATTGCATACGTGTAACAGAGCCACAAGTGCTTGCCTTGTGTTAAATTTAATTTACCGTATTTTTGGACCATAAGACGCACCTAGGTATAGACTAGAGTACAAAAACCAGGGTAAAAAAACACACACAAAAAAACTAGGGGTGCAGGGACCTCTTGTGGATCTTCTCTCCTCGATTCCCCCCTAATTATGAACCCCTTGTGTCCTTTTTTGTCCCTCCTGTGTCTTCCTCTGTTTCACTGTATCCTCCTCAGTCTTTCCTCTTGTGTCTTTCTGTCCTTCGGTGTCTCTTCTGTCCCCCTGTGCCTCTTTTGTCCCTCTTCTGTCGCCCTGTGTCTGTCCCCAATGCCTCTTCTGTCTATCTACGTCCTCCATGTCCCCCTGTGCCTCTTTTGTCCCCTTGTGTCTCTTTTGTCCCCCTGTGTCCCCCGGTGTCTCTCTTGTCCTGTGTCCCCTGGTGCCTTTTTTGTCCCTGTGTCTGACCCCCAGTAGGTGACATACTTACTAAGGCAGGCTTTGAGTCCTGCGACGAGCTGCCTAGCAGAGCCGATGCAGGGATTCTATCGTTGTCCCTGCAGTGGCTCCAGCTTACCAGGACTTGCTTCTATGCTAAGCGACCAATCAGGCAGGGGCATTGTGGGGGAACTGTCCAATCATTGCCACCTGCTGTTCTGAAAGGACCCGACGGTCCTGCGGGTAGGACCAGGGCTCCATCATTGGCCAATCACTGCACTTCTCCGGGGTTTCCCAAGGGGGGAAGGGGAGTTACGGTGCTTGCCATAAGTGCTATCTTCCTCGATATGCCACTGCTTTGTTAAATCAAAATGTGCTCAAAATCCAGAAATCCAATAAAGTCAGCATGCAAGGTCGTGATCCATATAGTTGTACTGCATTCCACAGTCAAGTATGAATGAGCCATTCAGAAGGGTCTAAACGTACTGCATTTTCCGCTGTATAAAACGACTGGGCGTATAAGACTATCCCCAACTTTTCCAGTTAAAATATACATTTTGGGATATACTCGCCGTATAAGACTACCCCTCTTGGTGGACATTTGTATACTGTACTATGTACTGGTGCTATACTGTATAAACAGGTACAGATACTGGTGCAGTACTGTATGTTGTACCCCAGTATACAACAACCAGCCAATCACGGCAAGCAGTGTACCTTGGCGGTGACTGGTTGGTTTTTGTATACAAAGACTGCTTAGATTGGTCAGCTATATCTGTCTCCAAGACGATTGGAGCAGTAGCGCAAACACGTCTCTTTCACCCGTCTGGGCCTCTCTTGTATACTATTACCTCTTTCGCTGGCTCTCAGATCTTGCACATGTTTGCCTGCGCTTCTTCACTGCAGCCCTCTGGAGCGAGATCTGAGAGGCAGAGAGGGAGGTATGGTAGTATAGGATACAAGGGGGAGCCAGACAGGTCAAAGAGGCATGTATTTTTTGGGCACAGCGCCACTATATCTCTTTTTTCAATACCCCAGGCATCCTGTACACCTGCAGCTTGCTTTGCCCTTCACTTACACCTTCCCAATGAGGTGCCCCCTCACCTCCTCATCGGAACCGTGTTAAGTCACTTCATTCCACAAATCCTGGTGAGTGAATTTTCTTCTACCATACTTGTACAACAAGCACTTGCTGCTTTCATGCGGTCGCCGCATACGGCTGGGATGCGGCCGCGAATGTTTTTAAGCTCCCCCCACCATATGTGGCAACTGCAGATTCTCCAGTCTGGCTCGGAAGTTTCATCACCCGCGTTGCACTGTTTATTGGAGTATATAAATAAACTTGTTTGTATTAAAATTGACGGTATTATGTTTACTTCGGGGAGATGAGTCCATCACCGCCTCCCAAGTAATTTTAAAGCTTTTAATACATTTTATTCTTTTGGCGCCTCTGTTCTCCTTACAATATCGGCATCCACCCCTGGTGGAGGGGTTGAATCCCCCTTTTCTTCTCCCTATCTACAGAGAGCGACATCTTAATCTTGAGTAAGAACAGGTCTAATCTCCTCACCTGCCTATACACTAGTGGTTACCTATATGGTAACCCTGACTTGTGAGTATATTCATTTATCTCTCATTACCCATTACTGTACATACTACACTATATTGGGCTCTCGGTGTTCCCTTCTTTTTTCTTCGCAGTATCACTTTGTTTCCTATAGCAAACTGCTCCGATTTATATTCCACTTACAAAACTGTACTGTGTGACAAACCCATAAGGGAATAGAGAAAGAAATTCTATTCTGAATCACACTCTGTATGCATAACCCAATAGAAAAGGCAACTTCTCACAAAGGCATTGGTCAGTGGCATAATATATGTGCTATTTCCTATACTGTTTGCATTGGTCATTGCGGTGACATTCACTGGATTTTGTGACCAATGCATGCATCCTATTAGTAAATTAGTTAAAGTAAAATATTCAGGATACCCACTCTTACAGCAATTTCCTGATTCAGCATTAGAAATAATTACTATACAGTATCTATATATTGCTGTGAATTGAATCTAACCCTGACCTCACAGTGATATTTAGTCTAGGCTAATTAGCTACATGGGACCCCCCCCCCCCCCTTCGACCAGGCATGTTTTGTAATGGCTTCAGAACTCTGTTACTGGACATTCCGCAGAGATGCACCTGCCAGGACTAACAATTTTACCACCTGTGAATAATTTCAGAATGTAAATAAGAGTGTAAGGAAAGATTTTTTTTTTTTAAATCAAGGCTTTATTCATGTTAAAACAGACAGAACAACAACAACAAAAAAAGGATTGACATCACTTTGTCACTTAAAAAAAACAAAGTACTGTAGATTTAAATAAATATAGTATTTATAAATGAACATTTATACCCACGGACAAAGGAGGACGCAGGGACACAGGGGTTTTATTGATTAGGATTTGGAAATTGGATGCTATAGCAACTGCTAACACTGTTTCCTATAGCAAGAATAAAAAAGGAGGACATTGACCAGTACTTTTTATGAGGTGCAATCTCAAATTTATTGTGCATGTCACCAAGGCAAGTGCTTGATCATAGTAATTGTGCAGTAAATAATTGCACAATATAAGCATTCATAGTGACTTTTTACATTCCTGCATTTAATACTGTATTATGAATCATCTATGCTGGGATCTCAGACAACTAAGACCAACATATAAGCTCATTAATGAGCACCACTGGCTAGAAAGAATTGCCTTTTAAGGTTAGTAATGCACTCTAAAAATCCCTAGAAATAACATTTCAATATTTTCAAAAGATGTGCTCAGGGAAGCAACAGCCATGGGGAAAAAATCCAAGTACTTGGTAAAGCCTGCAAAGATGCAGACATAAACCGTTAACATATTTTTATGTGTCTGACAAATCTACCAGTTATTATGCCTAAAAGAAAAAAGGATTACATCTCAAGAAACACATTTTCATCAGTATAATCCCACTTTGGCTCTAGAATTAAACCAAAGAGGCTTCACTGTGTAAGCAGCCATAGCAACAAGCCATAGAGTCAAGCACAGACATTTCTAAACGGGACCGTGGAACATTTGAGAAAAGGTTATTTATTGCCGATGTTACATCTAGAAGTTTGAAATGATATTCTTGCAGTGTGTATTCCCTTCTCCCAAATGTTATTATTGTCATAGGTGTGCTAAATCAATTTGTAGTAAATATAGGAGATGCTCGGCTTGATTCAATTGTTTTAGTTATATAAGTAATCATCCACACATTGCACTCAGATAAGCGTAAGTAAGATATGGGCACCTGAGAAGCAACCACCGTGTGAATACATAAATACTTTAAAGGAAAAACTCTTGGGGCTTGATTCACAAAGCGGTGCTAACCTACGTAGCACGCCTAAAGACTTTATGCGTGCTAACCAGGGTGCTAAGTAGGTTAGCACCGTTTTTTAAAATCAGATCGCGCGCAACCCCGCGGTGCACGCAAAACGTCGCATCGCGGTGTGACAAAAATGGTGCACCCGATGCGCCCATGAGGTCACATGGGATGCGACTTTAATATTGCACCATGCAATGTTAAAGTCGCATCCCATGCGACCTTATGGGCACATCGGGTGAGCCGTTTACATCGCACCGTGATGCGACGTTTCCCGTGCACCGTGCTGTGTGCGTGCAAAACTTTGCGCGCGAGTGTGAATTCCCGCACGAAAATGATCTTTAGGCGTGATGAGTGGCTTTTCACAAACGTGCAAACAGTTAGCACCGCTTTGTGAATCAGGCCCCTGGTGTGTTTCTGGTAGTTTTTTTTACAAAGTTATTTGGGTTGAAAAAAGACATACGTCCATCGAGTTCAACCAGAGAACAAAGTACAACACCAACACCAGCCTACTCCCTCACATATCCCTGTTGATCCAGAGGAAAGCGAAAAACCCTTACAAGGAATGGTCCAATTAGCCCCAAAAGGGAAAAAATTCCTTCCTAACTCCAGATGGCAATCAGATAAAATCCCTGGATCAACATCATTGGGCATTACCTAGTAATTGTTGCCATGGATGTCTTTCAACGCAAGGAAAGCATCTAAGCCCCCTTTAACCACTTGCCGACCGCACACTCATACCGTGCGGCGGCAAAGTGGTAGCTGGAGGACCAGCGACGCAGATCTGCGTCGCCAGGTGCCTCCCTAATTAATCAGGAAAGGCCGCTCGCACGAGCGGCCGTTTCCTGTTAGATCACGGAGCTAGTCCCCGTGAATAGCCTGCGAGCCGCAATCAGCTAAATGTAAATGTAGGAGACATTTGTCTCCTTTGCTTACATTGTACAACGCTGCTGCGCAGCAGCGCCGTAAAGCAGATCGGCGATCCCCGGCCAATCAGCGGCCGGGGATCGCCGCCATGTGACAGGGGACAGCCTGTCACTGGCTGCACAGGACGGATAGCGTCCTGTGCAGCCCGGATCATCAGGGGTGAGAGGAAGGAGAGGGAGGGGGGAATTTCGCCACGGAGGGGGGCTTTGAGGTGCCCCCCCCGCAACATGCCTGCCCACCGGAGCGATCAGACCCCCCCTGCACATCATCCCCATAGGGGGGAAAAAAGGGGGGCGATCTGATCGCTCTGCATGCCAGCTGATCTGTGCTGGGGGCTGCAGAGCCCACCCAGCACAGATCACAAAAAATAGCGCTGGTCCTTAAGGGGGGGTAAAGGCTGGGTCATCAAGTGGTTAAATGCAGGTATAGAATTTGCCATAGAAGAGAATTGTTTTTGGCAGCACTCGGGGAAGGTCAGTGCACAAATTATAATCTATAACAATAGAATTTGCCATAACTACTTCCTGTGGCAATGCATTCCACATCTTAATCACTCTTACTGTAAAGAACCCTTTCCTAAATAAATGGCTAAAACGTTATTCCTCCATGCGCAGATCATGTCCTCTAGTCCTTTGAGAAGGCCTAGGGACAAAAAGCTCATCCGCCAAGCTTTTATATTGCCCTCTGATGTATTTATACATGTTAATAATATCCCCTCTAAGGCGTCTTTTCTCTAGACTAAATAAACCCAGTTTATCTAACCTTTCTTGGTAAGTGAGACCTTCCATCCCACGTATCAATTTTGTTGCTCGTCTCTGCACCTGCTCTAAAACTGCAATATCTTTCCTGTAATGTGGTGGTTTCCCTTTTAATGCATCCCAAAATTTTGTTAGCTTTAGCTGCAGCGGCTTGGCATTGAGTACGATTATTTAACTTGTTGTCAATAAGTACTCCTAAGTCCTTCTCCAAGTTTGATGTCCCCAACTGTATCCCATTTATTTTGTATGGTGCTAGACCATTGGTACGACCAAAATGCATAACTTTACATTTTTCAACATTGAATTTCATCTGCCATTTAACCTGCCTGTAACCTAAACTAATGTTCAGAGTTGTAAAATATGTTGGCGCTTTATAAATACAATAAATAATAATAATAATTTATGTGCCCATATAGCCATCCTATCCAGATCCTGTTGCAATCTGTCCCTATCTTCCTTAGAGTTGATGATTCTGCACAATTTTGTATCATCTGCAAAAATAGCAACATTGCTTACTACTGCTTCTACTAGGTCATTAAAGAGGAGCTGTTAGGTATAAGGTCTCAGAGAAAATAAACACATATATCAGTAGCTAAAGATTGGCTGTACTTACATTACATATGCATTTCACTGTCCACGTTTGGATTTCACAGAATATTTATATAGTATATGCAGAGAATGATGCTCCTGACAGCCCATGGCAGGTTCCATGTTTGTGAAGCCAAATGTGTCGTCATGTCCTGCCTGCTTCCCTATTCACAGAGGAGCTCGTACAGAATAACACAGTGTGCAGTGAATATTAATGAGCCATGTGGCTAGGAACAATAGCTGACTCCTGCAGTGTACTCTGCCCCGGAGATTTATCTGTGCTGTGGCTGGACTGAGTTAGAAGCTGCTGAAACTTGATCCCGTCTTCTCCTTAGCAGCCGAGGGGAGGGCCCCAGAATGCTTTGCAGTATGGAATGCGGCTTGCGTCCTCCTTAGGAGCTTAGCTTTGCTGATAAGAACACATTAAATGTAAGAGAGATTTTTATCTTTAGTAATGTTTTTTTGGCTTCTGTCTAAACTGTTTAACACAGGAGAATAGAGGTTTAAATTAGCTTCTGCAGCCTGACAGTTACTCTTTAAGAAATAAATTGAAGAGCACTGGATCCAGTACAGACCCCTGTGGGACCCCACTGCAAACAGTCACCCATTTTGAATAAAATCCATTGACCACAACTCTTTGCTTTCTGTTCATTAGCCAGTTCCCTATCCATGCACACAAACTCTTCCCCAGTCCTTGCATCCTCAACTTTTGCACCAGACTTTTGTATGGAACAGTGTCGAAGGCCTTTGCAAAGTCCAAGTATATCACATCTACAGCATTCCCAATATCCACATTAGCGTTCACTACCTTATAAAACTGAGCATGTTAGTCAAACAGGACCTGTCTTTAGAAAACTCATATTGATGCTGAGAAATAAGATTATTTTCTACTATGAAGTCATGTATAGTATCTCTTAGTAACACCTCAAATAGTTTGCATACAACTGATGTTAAGCTTACACGTCTATAATTTCCTGGATCTGATTTTCTGCCCTTCTTAAATAATGGGAAAATGTGGGCTGTACTCCAATCTACTGGGACTCTGCCAGTTGAAAGAGAGCCACAAAAGATAAGATAAAGGGGTTTATCTATAACTGAACTTAATTCCCTTAGGACCCGAGGATGCATGCCATCCGGGCCAGGTGCGTCTATTTTTAATTTATTTAGTCTTGCCTTCAATTCTTCCTGTGTTAAGTATTTAATATTACAGTTGGAAGATTGAGACTCTTCTGCATCTGTAATTTGCAACAGTGATGTTTCCCTTGTGAAGACAAAAGCAAAGAAAGCATTTAATAACTCTGCCTTACCTTGGTCATCCACCATTTAGGTCCCACCCTCATCCTTTAGGAGTCCAATACAGTCAATCTTTCTTTTTTTTAGAGTTAATGTACTTGTAAAACTTCTTTGGGTTAGATTTGATATCCCTAGCGATTTGATTTTCAGCTTCAAACTTTGCCAGCCTAATTTCATTTTTACAACTTTTATTGCACTCCTTATAATTGCTTAATTCAGCTTCGGTCCCCTCCTGTTTTAGGACCTTATAGGCATTCTTTTCCCCCTTCATTTTATCCCTAACCTTTCTATTCATCCATAGAGGTCTTTTTTTTTATTCCTAGACATTTTGTTTCCATATGGGATATACATACTACAATATTGATTGAGAATAAGTTTAAAAGCTTGCCATTTCCCTTCAGTGTCCTCCCCTTGCAGTACATTATGCCAGTTCGCCAAACGTAGTGCCTACTTGAGTTGATTGAACTTTGCTTTTCTAAAATTCATCGTTTTAGTGGTCCCACTGCTCTGCGGCCTATCAGTCACCAGATCAAACGTTATCATTGTGATTACTATTTCCAAAATGTTCTTGAACCTGCACATTTTATACATTTTCTGGTCTATTAGAAATGATCAAATCCTGTAACGCATTCCCCCTAGTTGGTTCCGTTACCATTTGAGTCAAGTAATTGTCCTGTAGTGATGCCAGAAATCTGCTGCTTTTACCAGAATCTAAATATTAGCATTTTTTTTTACCTACTGATAATACTGAGCGACAATTTGTTGCATAGCCTTGATGTAGACAAATTATTCTATTTATTTTCTGTTTTCTGTAATCTATTTATTATTATTGTTATTATTATTATTTTTTCATAATCTAATCTAGCATATGTACATACTTGTCTGGATGCTAAGCCTTCTTGTTATTTTTCCTTATAAAAGGCCAGTAAGTATTTGTGCTCTGACTCCCTTTAAATCCTTTCTGTAAGTAGGTTTTACAGCTGCATAAGTCCGTACTTAAGTAATTTAAAATCTGGGTTAATTAAATAATCTTAGCCCCAAATAATTACCCACCCACATTTGGTAGGAGCAAGTCATGTTTTTCTGCAGAGTGCGGACTGATGTCCATCATTTTTCAATTTTGGATTCACCTACTCCTGAGGCATTCCAAAATACCTATTGACATTACATGGTGATTTCCTAAAAAAAAATGGTTTTCCACAACAAACCAGAGCACAGCACCATGTTTGACAAAGGAAGTCGGTATGAAATGCCCTATAATTATGGGATGCAGATCTGATATACTGCTTGCTGATCCTAATATGTATACGGCAAAATATGTCACACCAGGCAACAAATTATTTCATTCTTTTCCTATAATGCTAGGTACCCACCAGGGACGTAGCAATAGGGGTTGAGAGGTTGCGACCGCTTCAGGGCCCTTGGGACAGAGGCGGCCCCGGGGGGCCCTCCCTCAACCACAGTATTAACTCTTTATTGGTCCTATGCTCATAGGAATCACTTCTGTAGATACTTTGAATAGTAGTAATCATCAACAAACTGTTCCCCATCCCCTTCTTGCACCTCTGACACTCTAGTTGCCACTGGCAGGCTTTGGTGCACCAATGCCATAACAATTGCTATGTATAGAGTGCTTGGGGGGCCCCAATGTAAAACTTGCATCGGGGCCCACAGCTCCTTAGCTACGCCACTGGTACACACCATTAAATTTCCTGTCAGATGAATGGGTTGAAGCAATAATTTCCGACACTTTCGATCTGCTCCCAATCAGAGCACTCCTGCACAAAATCGATCCCGTTATTGATTGGGAGCAGATTGGGCATCTCAGACATTATCAGTTCGTCCCGTTGATCTGAAGTTAAATTGAATGGCTTATACATATAGTACATAACAGTTTGTATGTAGTTTTGTGTTTACATAGGCTCCAACAAACACCAGGGGAGAAACCATGAACGTTCTCAAGAAAAAAAGAGAGAATTTAAAATGGTAGAAAACTAAACATTTCTTCTTTATGCTACTAGTACAAAGAAAAAATGTTAGCATGCACACAAACATTCCTTTGTCAGCTACAATTAGTATAGATTCTTGGCAGTGCTGCTGAAATGTCACACATAGTAGAACCACTTAGAGCTGAGAAGTGATTACTGGATACATTATAATACACTGCTCAAAAAATTAAGGGACCACAAAAATAAGACATCCTAGATCTGAATGAATGAAGTATTCTTATACTTCATTCTTTCCATAGTTGAATGCGCTGACAACAAAATCACACAAAAAATATCAATCGAAATCAAATTTAGCGACCCATGAAGGTCTGGATTTGGAGTCACACTCAAAATTAAAAAAGTGGAAAAAAAACTCTACAGGCTGACCCAATTTTGATGTAATGTCCTTAAAACAAGACAAAATGAGGCTCAGTAGTGTGTGTGGCCTCCACGTGCCTGTATGACCACCCTACAGTGCCTTTGATGAAGTTGCGGTGCGGATGGTCTCCTAAAGCAGGGGTCCCCAACCTTTTTCGGCCCGGGGACCTCTTTCTGACCAAATTTTTCTCCGGGGACCGGGGGGGGGGGGGGGGGTGTCTGGGGTGCCGCTGCATTGCTAGCATAGCTGCCCAAGTATAGGTAGTTTAGTTGCCCCAGTATGGCTAGTATAGTTACCCCAGTATAGTGCCCCAGTATAGCTAGTATAGTGACCAGTATAGCTAGTATAGTCCCAGTATGGGTAGGTAGTGTCCAGTATGGGTAGGTAGTGCCCCAGTACAGCTAGTAAAGTGCCCAGTATAGCTAGTATAGTGCCTGTATAGCTAGTATAGTGCCCCCGTATGGCTAGTATAGTGCCCAGCATGGCTAGTATAGTGCCCAGCATGGCTAGTACAGTGCCCCAGTATGGCTAGTATAGTGCCCAGCATAGCTAGTATAGTGCCCAGCGTGGCTAGTATAGTGCCCAGCGTGGCTAGTATAGTGCCCAGCGTGGCTAGTATAGTGCCCAGCATAGCTAGTATAGTGCCCAGCATATAGTGCCCAGCGTGGCTAGTATAGTGCCCAGCGTGGCTAGTATAGTGCCCAGCATGGCTAGTATAGTGCCCAGCATAGCTAGTATAGTGCCCAGCGTGGCTAGTATAGTGCCCAGCGTGGCTAGTATAGTGCCCAGCGTGGCTAGTATGTGCCCAGTAAAGTGCCCTAGTATGGGTAGGTGGTGCCCCTGCTCATGTTACCTTATGAGCGAGCGGGCGGCCGCTTCCGGATTCCCCCAGGTGCCGCTCTCCTTCATGCCTCATCTCCGATACCAGCAGCGTGTCTTGTGGAGGAGGGAAGGAGGCGGGGCAGCGGCTTCCTGTAGCGGCGATATGCTACGCCGCTACCATGGCAACCGCTGCCCCACCTCCTTCCCTCCTCCGCAAGACGCGCTGTTAGCGGAGATGCTGCATGAAGAAGAGAGGCGCCTGGGGGAATCCGGAAGCGGCCCCTCGCTCATAAGGTAACATGAACGGCGGCCGCGGGGGGGAGGGGAGAGAGGACAGACCCGCCGCGGCCCGGCTGGAAACTGCCAACGGACCGGCAGTGGGCCGCGGCCCAGTGGTTGGGGGCCCCTGTCCTAAAGGATCTCCTCCCAGACCTGGATTAAAGTATCCACCAACTTCTGGACATTGTGTGGTGCAATGTGGCGTTTGTGGATGGAGCAAAACATGATGTCCCAGATGTGCTCAATTGGATTCAGGTCTGTGGAATGGGCGAGCCAGTCCATAGCATCAATGCCTTAGACTTGCAGGAACTGCTGGTACACTCCAGCCCACTCCAGCCACATGAGGTCAAGCATTGTCTTGCATTAGGAGGAACCCAGGGCCAACCACACCAGCATATGGTCTCACAAGGGGTCTAAGGATCTCATCTTTGTACCTCATAGCAGTCAGGCTACCTCAGGTGAGCACATGGAAGGCTGTGCGGCCCCCAAAGAAATGCCACCTGTCACGGAAGAGCTGTGAGACCAGAAAATGCAATCGCAATCGGTTTCCTGAACCGATTGTCATTGCGTTGCCAGACCAAGATTACATGTCTGGGGGGGGAGGGGGGTTCTTCTTTTGGAAATTTAGCTTTCATAGCTGCTAGAGGAAGTCTGTTCATGAAGCCTTTTGCCTGTGACTTGTTAATTAGCTAGAAGTGTGAAAACCATGCTGGAATCCTGGTGTAAAACTCAATGGTTGTTCTAGCTGGTCACGCTTAGATGATAATTAACACACCAAAAGGTGGCTTTCATCCAGGGGAAGCCAAAGGAAGCTAGCTCCACAGGGGTCCACTGAAGAACTCAGACACAGTGGCACCGCTGGGGAACAGATTTAAATGCATGTGGTTTATGATTTCTGTCTGTTAAATGAAAACCGTGTAGAGCACAGCTATGAAATTCATATAGTCTTATTCGTTAAAATCTGCCTAATGTGCTGATATAACATTCATAACAATAACCCATCCTGTTATTGGTGTACGACCCTTCTCGGGGACAGGACAGCCTAACGCACGCATGCAAGATGTCCTATTAATCGGTATTTTCTGACAATTATGAATCC
Source organism: Hyperolius riggenbachi (assembly GCF_040937935.1). Classification (NCBI taxonomy): domain Eukaryota; kingdom Metazoa; phylum Chordata; class Amphibia; order Anura; family Hyperoliidae; genus Hyperolius; species Hyperolius riggenbachi. The sequence goes on along the minus strand of NC_090647.1, from coordinate 363,049,548 downwards.
ACTGTCCACCTAAATATGACATTTATCGTTTATAAGTTACAGTGTTTTACAATTTAAGCTCAAAATTCCCCTAGGAGGAGGTGGACTGTCATTGGTGGGTAATTCAGAGGGGGCAGGCGTTGCCACACCCCCAAACCAGCTTCATCAAATGCACATTGCCAGCAAGCGGACTTCAGTCCTCCATCTTAAAGAGGAACTCCAGTGAAAATAGTGTAATAAAAAAAGTGCTTCATTTTTACAATAATTATGTATAAATGATTTAGTCAGTGTTTGCTCATTGTAAAATCTTTCCTCTCCCCGATTTACATTCTGACATTTATTACATGGTGACATTTTTACTGTGGGCAGGTTATGTAGCTGCTGCTAGCTGTTTTGGCTGTTGGAGACAGCTGTAAACAGCTATTTCCTGTCTGTGAACCTTGTTACATTGTGGCAAACTGTCAAAAGTACCACGGTCCTCAGAGCTTCTTGTTGGAGGGGTTTCACCACAATATCAGTCATACAGCGCCCCCTGATGGTCTGTTTGTGAAAAGCAATAGATTTCCCATGTAAAAGGGGGTATCAGCTACTAATTGGGATAAAGTTCAATTGTTGGTTGGAGTTCCTCTTTAACATCATCTGGATTACAACTAGACCTGCTGCAGCAGCCATCTTGGAACTGTAACATCTGCTTGGATTACCAAAATATGCCTAAAGGCCTATGATTCTGAAACCAAGGACTTTGCATTTCTTTTCCCAGAAGGACATACTTCCGCATGAACTTAAGTATCCGTATTTTCTCTCCCTTTTTATTTTTTCATACTGCGCTATTATTTGTCTCTATAATTGTTGACTTAAACGATTTTCTGTATATATTAATTATTTATATTGCTTTTATAATAAATGACGCTAACGTCATTTATTTGTTTGGCCACAACTATTATTCAGCAACACAAAACTGAACCGTGGCTTCTGAAGAGACGCTACTATTGTTGATAGCTAGATAAAATAGAGTGTGTTTAACCATTTTCTATTTGCTGGTTTAGAGTCAGCCAGTCAGTGGGTTCCTCTGTCCCATGGTAACAGAGGTGGTGGCAGTTACACCCTGAAATAGTGTGTAATTTGTAGTACCGTAACACACAAGTTTCCTTCTAGTCAGTCTGCTGCCAAAACCCCAGCGGTTTCTGCGCACCGATTGCGACCACAGATTGCATGGTCTGTGTGCTGAAACTGATTGGAAGGCATCTTACGGTCCGGCCACGAGGGGGCTTGTGACAGTGTTTGGCAGCGTTTGGGATCTTTGTGTTGTGCTGAAAGTATCTCAGATAGCGCTATCAAATTAGCCCTGTCAAGAAACGAAGTAATTCGTTGGTGTTGTAGCTGAATGCAATATATTTTATATATATACAGAGACTGTGTAGCCAGTACCCCTCCCCAAAACTTTTATTTTATTTGGCGTGAAAATGTCCGGGAACTACAAGAACATGTGCCAAGCAGATCTGGAAAGTCTTTGTGAAGCGAAGGGCATTGACATCCTCCGCAAGACAAAACAGGACCTGAGAGTAGACTTGTACAGATAGGATAGCCAGCAACTGCGGGTGCTGGATGTGTCCACTGAGGAGGACACCGGCCCAACTAACTCAAGTTGAGGGAAACCAGAGACTGAAGATCCTATGCGTACAGAGGTTGAGCATCCTGAGGGCCCTGCTACAATGGCTACCCAGGAGACTGTCAGTATGGACCCCAGTCTCAGACCTTCTCCAAGTACTCAGCAGTGATCTAAAAGAGATACAAAGAGCGCTCCATAGTGTAAAACCATAAAGTAGTTTAATATGCGCAAGTTAAAAATGTACTCACAAGATGAAAGACGTAAAAAAGCTCATAGGAAGCCTGCAGACACCTTTATCCCTCCTATAGCGTGGGCACCGCGCATATTAAACTACTTTATGGTTTTACACTATGGAGCGCTCTTTGTATCTCTTTTAGATCACTGCTTTTTACTTTTACCCTATTGGAGAGCGGCTCCATGGTCACCATCTGATACCTAAGCGGTGTGGACAGTCTATTGGAGCGCTAGACACATCTTTTTCTATTCTTCTCCAAGTACTCACCTGGAACCAGCCAGTACTGGATTGTCCATTTGTGCTGACCCGGCAATGCAGCAGGCATTACAAAAAATAATGGACACTGACCTGGAAAAGTACCTGCAGTACATGGCAGAGCGTGCGTGAAAGGAGCGGCAAGCTGCTGCTGCAGAATGCCAAGCGCATGAGGAGCGCCAAGCTGCTGCTACAGAACCGGGGCGCCAATGACAGCGTGACCTGAACATGGCCAAGGTGCACCAGGCCAGTCAGAGTTCATCGCCCAGCCTCCCAGCTGCTCAAGGAGCCGCATCCCCTGTAAGTGCGAAATTTAAATTTGCTACTATTGAAAAAGACACTGACATTGACTTGTTCTTGCGATCTTTTGAAAAAGCATGCCGTCAGTATCGTCTGTCCCAAGACCAGTGGGCCAGACATCTGACACCTGCTGTGCTACAAAGCGCTTGATGCTTTTGCAGAGTTACCTGTGGAAAAAGATGATGACTATACCGCTATAAAAGATGCTATAATTACTAAATATCAGCTGACACCAGAAGCCTATCGCAAAAAGTTCAGGTCCTGGCAGAGAAAATCTACTGACTCCTATCGAGATGTGGTCAGCAGTTTACTCACCACACTCCACCAGTGGACTCCAGGCCTCACCAAAGGGTCTTATGGTGTCCTGGAGGACTTGATAGTCCTAAAACAATTTCTGAACATTTGCCCGGCTGACGTACGACAGTTTGTGCTGAAATGGAACCCTGAGTCAGCGACTGTCGCTGCAGACCTCGCTGTAACCTTTGCGACTACCAGGGTGCCTGACACACACAGAACTGCACCATCTAGCTGGAGAGGAGGTCAGCCCAATACCCTGGCAGACTCTCCTGCCCCTGTGAGCCATCTGCCACAGAGGCAACCCAGCGCACCTGAGGGGGTCTCCTGTTACTACTGCCGCAAGCTCGGACACATGAAATTCGACTGTCCTGAGTGGAGGCAGACACCACCAGCACCTGACTCACCTGTCCCTCACCCACAGCAGATGCAACCAGCCAGTGACCAACAGCCTGGATCATCAGATCTTGTTTTGTTTGCCCGCGGAAAGGAAATCCGCGCTCGAACCAACCAGCAGCAGCCTGTTAGAGTGAACGACAAGGTTGTCACCGGATTCCGAGACACCGGAGCAGACATCACGTTAGTTCACTCACACCTTGTGCTAAAGGAGAGCATCAGCTCCAACCTATCCCTTGCCCTTACTGGAGTAAAAGGCACCCTTTTACATATAGCCCAAGCGAGAGTGAAGCTCGACTGGGGGGTGGGGGTTCAAGAAAGAGTTGTTGGGATCATGGGTGATCTCCCGGTCCCTGTGTTGTTGGGGACTGATTTGGGCAAGCTTGTGTCCTATTACGAACCTGCCGCAAACCGCCTTGACGCTCACTGAAGGAGACGGACTCTCTGCCCACCACCAGGTGCTTTACACACCGGGGGGAGCACCAAGGGGAGGAGGGTTGAATGTGCCCAGTTCAAGGGTACCGGGTTCAATAGTACCTGAGTAAAAGGTACCTGTGTTTAATGTACAAACTGTCTGTGATGAAAATGTTACTGTACTTGTCACTGTCATTAATGCATGTGTCAATGATGTGAAGAATGTCAATGATTGCAAAGCTAATGCTGTGCCTGTGCTAGCAGTCATCCAGAGTGCTGCAAGGGTTGTGGGCTCAGTGCCGAACTCCGCGTTCAGTACTGACCCCAGCGGTGAGAACTTTTCATGTGACATGAGCCAGCTGCCTGAAACTGAAAGTGCTGCAAGGGTTGTGGGCTTAGTGCCGGACTCTTCGTTCAGTGCTGACCCCAGCAGTGGGAACTTTCAGCCGCTGACTTCATGGGACATGAGCCAGCTGGCTGAAACTGACAGTGCTGCATTCACAGCAGCGCTACAAATTGACCCAAGCCTGGAGGCGCTCAGACAGCAAGCCTCTCGCAGACGGGACCACTTTCAAGGTGTACTGGGAAGGTGGGAGACTGTACAGCAAGGCTGTGCAGCCCACTACAGGTAAGCTGCATGCGAATACCAAGTGGCTTGTGGTACCGAGTGCATTTAGGGGCCATGTGCTGCACTCCGTACATGACAGCCCTCTGACCAGACACTTGGGGGTCCGCAAGACACTTGCCTGTATTTGAAAACCGTTTTATTGGCCCAGGATGAACATGGATGTAGCAAAATACTGCAAGGCATGTGCCGTCTGTCAGGAGCTGGGAAGGTCCAGGGATTCCCGCGGGGTTCCCTTAGGTCCACAGCCACTTAGCAAGGAGCCCTTGCATGGGCTGGCTGTTGACCTACCCGACCTACTGCCCGTTGTCAGCAGTCCTGGCAGACGCCACATCTGAACGCGGTGGCGCAAACATCCTGTTGGGTCAATCCTAAGGTTGTCCAGATGAACCAAGCCACAGGCTCCAATGCGTTATCCCGTCGTACCGGCAGCTCGAGACTCATCAGCCAGATTTAGCGGCAACGCCACACATCTTGTGGATGCCTGGCTTAAGCCTCTATCCTTGGGGGGAGGTGTCACGGAAGAGCCATGAAACCAGAAAACGCAATCGTAATTGGTTTCCTGAACCAATTGTCATTGCGTTGCCAGACCAAGATTACATGTCTGGGGGGGGGGGGGGGGTCTTCTTTTGGAAATCTAGCTTTCATAGATGCTAGAGGAAGTCTTTTCATGAAGCCTTTTGCGTGTGACTTGTTAATTAGCCAGAGGTGTGAAACCCTAGCTGGAATCCTGGTGTAAAACTCAAAGGTTGTTCTAGCTGGTCATGCTTAGATGATAATTAACACACCAAAAGGTGGCTTTCATCCAGGGGAAGCCAAAATAAGCTAGCTCCACAGGGGTCCACTGAAGAACTCAGACACAGTGGCACCGCTGGGGAACAGATTTAAATGCATGTGGTTTATGATTTCTGTCTGTTAAATGAAAACCGTGTAGAGCACAGCTATGAAATTCATATAGTCTTATTTGTTAAAATCTGCCCAATGTGCTGATATAACATTTATAACAATAACCCGTCCGGTTATTGGTGTACGACCCTTCTTGGGGACAGGACAGCCTAACGTACTTATGCAAGATGTCATATTAATCGGTATTTTCTGACAATTATGAATCAGCTGTCCACCTAAATATGACATTTATCATTTATAAGTTACAATGTTTTACAATTAAAGCTCAAAATTCCCCTGGGAGGAGGTGGGCCGTCATTGGTGGGTAATTCAGAGGGGGCAGGTGTTGCCACACCCCCAAACCAGCTTCATCAAACACACATTGCCAGCAGGCGGACTTCAGTCCTCCATCTTAACATCATCTGAATTACAACTAGACCTGCTGCTGGGGACCACCCAGCAGCCATCTTGGAACTGTAACATCTGCTTGGATTACCAAAATATGCCTAAAGGCCTATGATTCAGAAACCAAGGACTTTGCATTTCTTTTCCCAGAAGGACATACTTCCGCATGAACTTAAGTATCCGTATTTTCTCTCCCTTTTTATTTTTTCATACTGCGCTATTATTTGTCTCTATAATTGTTGATTTTTAACGATTTTCTGTATATATTAATTATTTATATTGCTTTTATAATATATGACGCTAACATCATTTATTTGTTTGGCTACAACTATTATTTAGCAACACAAAACTGAACCCTGGCTTCTGAAGAGTCGCTACTATTGTTGATAGCTAGATAAAATAGAGTGTGTTTAACTGCTTTCTATTTGCAGGTCTAGAGTCAGCCAGTCAGTGGGTTCCTCTGTCCCATGGTAACAGAGGTGGTGGCAGTTACAGTGGAGGAAATAATTATTTGACCCCTCACTGATTTTGTAAGTTTGTCCAATGATAAAGAAATGAAAAGTCTTAGAACAGTATCATTTCAATGGTAGGTTTATTTTAACAGTGGCAAAAAGCACATCAAAAGGAAAATCGAAAAAATAACCTTAAATAAAAGATAGCAACTAATTTGCATTTCATTGAGTGAAATACGTTTTTGAACCCCTACCAACCATTAAGAGTTCTGGCTCTCACAGAGTGGTTAGACACTTCTACTCAATTAGTCACCCTCATTAAGGACACCTGTCTTAACTAGTCACCTGTATAAAAGACACCTGTCCACAGAATCAATCAATCAAGCAGACTCCAAACTCTCCAACATGGGAAAGACCAAAGAGCTGTCCAAGGATGTCAGAGACAAAATTGTAGACCTGCACAAGGCTGGAATGGGCTACAAAACCATTAGCAAGAAGCTGGGAGAGAAGGTGACAACTGTTGGTGCGATTGTTCGAAAATGGAAGGAGCACAAAATGACCATCAATCGACCTCGCTCTGGGGCCCCACCCAAGATCTCACATCGTGGGGTGTCAATGGTTCTGAGAAAGGTGAAAAAGCATCCTAGAACTACACGGGAGGAGTTAGTGAATTACCTCAAATTAGCAGGGACCACAGTCACCAAGAAAACCATTGGAAACACATTACACCGCAATGGATTAAAATCCTGCAGGGCTTGCAAGGTCCCCCTGCTCAAGAAGGCACATGTGCAGGCCCGTCTGAAGTTTGCCATAAACAGGCCCGTCTGAAGTTTGACATAAATCAGTGAATGGGAACTATATTCCCATGCACTGATCGGGGGGCTAACGGCAGGCGGCGGGAGCGTGTGCGATTGCGCACCACAGGCAGCAGGAGCTGCACAGTCTATCCGGATGGATATATCCGTCCAGATAGAACGAAGTGGTTAAAAAAAGTTAAAAAAAATTACAATAAAAAAAACAAAAACAACATAAACAGTTACCTAAGGGTCTGAACTTTTTTAATATGCATGTCAAGAGAGTATATTACTATATTTTTTTAAATTATAAGCTTGTAAATAGTAATAAACGCAAATTTAAAAAATACGCCTTTATTTCCAAATAAAATATTGATGCCATACATTGTTATAGGGACATAATTTTGGTGTAATAATCGGGACAAATGGGCTAATAAAATACGTGGGTTTTAATTATGGTAGCATTTATTATTTTAAAGCTATAATGGCTGAAAACTGAGAAATAATGAATTTTTCCATTTTTTTCTCAATATTCCCGCTAAAGTACATTTAGAAAAAAATAATTCTTAGCAAAATGTACCACCCAAAGAAAGTCTAATTGGTGGTGGAAAAAACAAGATATAGATCAATTAATTGTGATAAGTATTGATAAAGTTATTGGCAAATTAATGGGAGGTGAAAATTGCTTGGATGCATAAGTTAAAACAACACTGAAGGCTGAAGTGGTTAACACTTGCAATGAAAAATAAAAAGAGAATGCAGGCAAATTCTGAGTAGGCTTCGTACTATACTATATACTCATGCTAATTTCATTATGTCACGTCAGTTCAGATACACTTTTCACTTGCATCGAGACAAAAACAAGGAGGCCAGTACAGACCATTGCTTATCCTAACAGAGAAACTAGGTAATTGTGTAGAAAAATCAAATATACCATATTGTGTATATGTCTAAAAGCAATAGAGAGTAGCAGAATTGTAATTCTTTTGTTTATAATATTTCTATAAACTATTAAGCTAAGCCTACGCACATGGCCTGCGCCTGAAGTGTTATAAATCATTGTAACTCAGTGTCAGCATTCCATTAACTTCTACGGATGCCTGCTGTACATCTAGCAATGAAATCCCTCTAATCACTAATAACTGCATCCAGTGTCATAGAGTCAGTTCTGCTACTGTCATGTATTCATTAGGATGGTTATCATTGTTTACTGTACAAGGAAGAAGATGCTGAATCAGGCACTGTTATGCCAGCTGGAAGCCTTTCCTGGTAGCTGAACCACATGCCTACTTCTGCACACAAATATACATCAAGCTAAAAAGGCTGATTGACTGTTGAGTATAATTCCTTATAATTAAAGCTCCGAGTTAGGAAACATTCTGAGCTTTAGGGACTTTTACAAGAAATATTAACTCATACCACACAGATATGTAAGAGTAATAAAGAGCTGGGAGTTCTATTGTTATGAATGAGCCAAAAAACACACAGAGGATTCAGAGAGGCTGCAGGATAAAGCTTTACTGAATAATTAAAGAAAAGTAGCTTAACCAAAAAGAACTTCAGAAGCATATACAGTATGCTGCAATTTGTGAAATTAGCAGTTGCTCAATGAATAAACTGCTAACATGAAACAAATACTCAACACAGAAGATGCATATACACAAGTGTGCAACTTAAACATTGCTGACTGGGACAAGGCTGGCGTTGTAATTTCTGTCCCGTCACCTTCACTATGTTATTTATACTACAACTGTCATGGTTGGACACAAGGCAGGTTCTGGACTTAATACAGTTATGTAGCCCACATACCTAAACATGCTCCACATTATGGTCCTTTTTCTTTCTGTATGTTAATGGATAGCCAAGGTAAAATTAAAATGTTTAGCTTTACTTACCTGTGGGTTTT
>NC_090647.1:362940569-363040799 GCF_040937935.1 Hyperolius riggenbachi | reverse complement strand
GGAGGCGGCTGACGTCAGGACGTCGGCTGACGTCCATGACGTCACTCCGCTCGTCGCTATGGCGACGATGTAAGCAAAACAAGGAAGGCCGCTCATTGCGGCCTTCCTTGTTTATTCTGGGCGCCGGAGGCGATCGGAAGAACGCCTCCGGAGCGCCCTCTAGTGGGCTTTCATGCAGCCAACTTTCAGTTGGCTGCATGAAATAGTTTTTTTTTTATTTAAAAAAAACCCTCCCGCAGCCGCCCTGGCGATCTTAATAGAACGCCAGGGTGGTTAATACTTGGCGCGTAGTATGACCCCACCGTGACCATCCTGTTCTTCAGTTCACCTTTAATTAGATTAAATCTCCCCTGTGGGTCCGCATACTCTTCCTTTAATATAAATGGGATATCCTTTGACAGTAATATAGCTGTCCCCTTCACTTTAGATTGTTGTAGACCACTCAAGTATATTGTCTTATAATACCTGTCAAAAAGCTTTGGAGCACATGAGATTTTAAAGTGGGTCTCCTGCAGGCAGATTATATCTGCCCCCTCTCTATGGCATAGCCTAAAGATAGATGCTCTCTTCTCCGGGATGTTCAAGCCCCTGGCGTTCAGTGACATAATTTTAAGACTACCTATTTTCATCTGTATATGCCTTCCTTGTTCTCACCTCTGTCCCAGTATCAGTTTTTTCAGTTCTTCCTCCCATTCTACCCCCCCCCCCCCCCATCCACATCCATACCTCTCCTCTCACTCATCCCGCAGCCTACCCCCCTCCCGTCCACCCCCATCCCTTCTTTCCTCCCTGAGGAATCTTTCCTCTTGAAACCCTTCCCCAGTTTCATAGGCGTGCTGCTCCGCCTTCTGGGTATTGAACCACCAAACCCCTAAGGCGTGGAAGCTCGCCCCCCCCCCCCATGAAGCCCCGCTTATTTCAACCTTCACTCTGTATCTAAATTCTAAATTCTGCATCAATCTGCTCTTATGGTATGCAACTGATTAATTTTCCTGGCTGTATGCTTAAATTCTAAATTCTGCATTAATCTGCTCTTATGGTATGCAACTGATTAATTTTCCTGGCTGTATGCTTAAATTCTAAATTCTGCATCAATCTGCTCTTATGGTATGCAACTGATTAATTTTCCTGGCTGTATGCTCAAATTCTAAATTCTGCATCAATCTGCTTTTATGGTATGCAACTGATTAATTTTCCTGGCTGTATGCTTAAATTCTAAATTCTGCATCAATCTGCTTAATTATAAGTGTTAATAATTGGGGCTTCTTCCTGTGTGACCATTTGCCTATTTCAATTCATTAGTCACAATTTGCATATCTTTAGACTGGCCCTGCCCCTGTGTGGCTAGAGTCTAGTGTCTCGTATATTCACAGCTGTAATCAGTCTGCTTGTTAGGATCTATCTAGTCAGGGATATATTAGCAGATCATATAGTCAGCATGACCTTGGTCAGCAGTGTACACATTTAAGGGTATACATTTAAAGGGTAATAATTTTAAGGGTACTTTAGACAAACCGAATTATACCAGAATTGAGCCAGAAGGGAACAGAAGTGAACTAGCACAACACTCTGGGCTGTTGTTCATCTACTGATTTCCTACACCTTGCATAGAAGTACCTTCAATACCATATTGAACATACACCAGCTAAATTTAAGCACTGCACACCCGCTTACCAAACTACTGATGGTTTCACCGTGTCTCACCAACCACACCACTGCTGATCTTCGCTGGCTGCTCCACTGCTGATATCCCCACCAACTGATCCATCGCCGACCTTCAGACAAGTTACGTCATTACCAACCAGACACCCCATCTACCAATCATACACAGCTGGATTTTTTTGCCATCATTGATGTTCTGCCAACTTCACTGCTGATCTTGATCTCCTATGGACTGCTCCTTACCAGATTGATTATTGATGCAACTTTGCTGAAGCCCTTCAGCCACATCATTGGTGACATTTATCTCATCTTGGTCTAACTGCTGTCCCCCTGTCTAGGCTTCCACTCTCCACACCCCATCCTACCTTATCCCTTCAGTGCAAAATGTACCCCTTCCCTCCTATTAACTCCCTGACCCCTCCACCATTTCCCAGCTATCTCCCTCCCCATCTTGCTATCCCCCATCACCACATGCTCTACCTCCACCTCCTTCTACACCTTGTCCCCCTTTTGTTTCCCCGCACCCTCTCCCTTTCTGTCTTTAGACTCCCTTTTGGCCCTCAACCCCCATGCACCTCCCTTCCCTCCCCCCCACACTCTACCCACACACCTCCTCAGCATAACCTTATTCCTATCCATCCTACCCCTAGGCATTCACTCCCTGTTTCCTGTGGCCTCTGGAATGCCTGGTCCACCCGCAATAAGCTGCTCTCTGGAACTCGCTCCCTCCAGCCACAAGACTCGCCCCCACCTTCAATATCTTCACACAAGCTCTCAAGACTCATCCTTTCATGCTCGCATACCCCCCTACACTAGCACCATAATATGTACTGTTAGACACCCTCTCAACAGATACACCTAATGTCTCCACCCCCACCCTTTAGATTGTAAGCCTCTGGCAGGGCCCTCTCCCTTAGTGTTTCCAGCTTGATTATGCAATCTTGCTGACAATCATCCCTTTTGTGGATCTCTATTTGACCTATGACACTGTATTATCAAATCATTTGCATGATCTTGTTTTGTTGTGAGTTTCCTGTATGTCCTACCTTGTATGTTAACCTTTTTATCTATTGTGCAGCGCTGCGTAATATGTTGGCGCTTTATAAATACAATAAATAATAATAATAATGTATCCCAGAGAGGACAGGTCCTCCAATCATCCAGGGGGTGGGGTGGGAGGGGAAGAGAGAGAGAAACCCCATAGTGTAAATCTCAACATAGCAATACCAATCAGGGCAAAACAAAACCCAACTTCTACCCTCCCCGCCCCCTCCCCCCCCAGGCCTTCGCACGGCGCATCCCCTTATTTCTCTTTTTTCCTGTTATAGCTTCTAACCCTCCCCCTCCCAACCCCTCCCCCTTACTACCAACGGAGTCCGTGCCATGGCTCTAGCCGTTTCCTTACCATATGCACTTTCTGATAGCCTTGCCATCAGTACATGCAGTATTCTATCCTATATTCCCACTAACCCCTGTGTCCCCAAAAATATTCATGCAAATTGAATCTTCTCACAGCAATCTCCCCCCCATAAATTCAACTTGAATACATTTAACTTCCTCCACCATCACCTCTTTTTCATAGTGTCACATCAACCTTAACCATGTTCATTGCCACAGCCGAGAGCCCGTGGATGGGGGGCGGGGGGGAGGGAGGACGGAAACATCCGCCCCCCCCACCCCCCACCGCGGACCCGCCCCCATCCCACCTCCATATGCACAACAACCCAGCCTCCCCCAGTGTCACATCTTTTTTATAGTGCCACATTTATCTTAATCGTAATTATCTCTATATCTCAAAGCCCCAGGGGAGGGGGAGGGGGGGCGGGGGGTACGAAAACATCCGCCCGCGCCCCCCCCCCGCGCACCCCCACACCCAGGCGCACACAGCCCAGCTTCCTCCAGTGTCACATCTTTTTCATTGTGTCACGCCAATCTTAACCTTGACCATTTCCATAGCCGAGAGCCCGCGGAAGGGGAGGGGGGGGGACCAAAATGTCCGCCCCCCCGCGGGCCCGCCCACACATCCCCCCATATTCAGGTGCACAGCAACTTGACTCCCTCCAGTATTAATTTTTCATAGTGTCACACTAATTTTAACCGTGATCATTTCCCTATCCGAGAGCCCGCGGAGGGAGGGGGGGGGCAGGAAGGGCGGCACGAAGACCCCCCCCACCGCGGACCCATGCACCCCCCATGTCCAGGCGTGCCACAAACCCATTCACATTTCTTATATTTACCTATTCAATATTCATATATACTCACACTTTGTTCAATATTACTTCTACTCTCCCACATATCTTTGCATCTGATGCGAAAACAGATAAACAAATAAACAAACAAATAACCATAACATATCAAAACGAGATTATCTCTCCTCTCCACCCCCCCCCCCCTCAAATCAACACTCCACCCCCCCCTCCCCCATTTCTTAAGTCCAGCTCTGTTTCTCCCCTGCAGACCATCCCATCCCCTCCCCTCCGGGTTCCACTCTGGTAAATCCATCTCTGGGATAGATAGTTCTTTACAAATATCTGGCAATTCTTCTGGAAATCTCAATGTCAATGATTTGCGGTCCAGCATAATAATTAAGGCAAATGGAAATCCCCACTTATAGGGTATTCTTTTCTGCTGTAAAACTGCTAACAGTGGTCTAAGGGCCCTACGCTGCATCAGTGTGTAAAAAGAAAGATCCTGGTAAACTGTAATAGTAAACTCCTTCCATTTCTGTGGCCCCTTCTGCCTCAAAGCTGCGGAAATATTTTCCTTATCCTTGAAATTGCGGAATCTGCAAATTATATCCCGTGGTAAGTCCTTATCCCTTGAAACGGCCCTCAAAGCCCGATGTACGCGTTCAAATTTAATTGTAGCGTCCTCTAGCCGGCCCAGTACCCCATTAAAGATAGTTTGTAAACAGGTAATCATGTCCTCCCCCCTCACCGTCTCGGGGATCCCCTTTACTCTCAGATTGTTACGTCTCTCCCGATTTCGTCCATATCATATTTAAGGGAGGTATTAACACTTCTTTGTTTCTCACCTGTCTTCTTTAACGCGTTTACCTCCGCCTGCAGTTTCACCACTTGTTCTTCCATTTTTTCCATCTCTGCTTCCATGTTTGTTAATCCATCTTTGATCTCCAGGATTTCAGTTCGCATAAGATCCGTGATTTTTTCTGTCTGTGCCTCTAGGTCCAATCTTGTAGGTAGAGCCCTTAAACACCTCCATATTTCTTCCAAGCTGCCTCCCCGTTCCGATCCTGAGCCCGGGGAGCTGGCCCTTGATAACGAAAGGGTATTGTCTGACACTTCCATCTGTATTTTATCAGCTGTTGCGAAATATTTGCTCACCGATTTCCGGACTGGGGTTGTCGTCCCTTTAACTGGGTTCTTCTTCTTCTCCTTTTCTCTCTCCTTATCCTTCACCATTTTTCTTTTAGACTGCTGGCTCCTAGTCACTATTCCCAGCACCACCCTCAGTCACTCTACCAATATCTCAGAGGTCTCTTTTCTTTGCAGCCCACAGGATCCAGAAACCTTGTCTTTAAGGAGCACCGGCTCCCTCTACCAGGTTCAGTCTGACGAGGTCCTCCTGTGCCTGTCCCGGCACTTCCCCTCTCCTCCGCCAGATATACCTTTCTTCTGCCCGGGCTGGTGTAGCTGTCTACCAGGGTCGCCGTGCACCGTTCACAGCGCCACCCCACTCCTCCGCCAGCTATATTTCTGTGCCCAGCCTGTTAAGGCTGCCTGCCAGGTTCTCCGTTTGCCGCTCCCAGCGTTCCCGCACTCCACTGCCGAGTATACCTCTTTGCCTGGGCTAGCGGGGATGTCTGCCGGTGTCTCCGTGCGCTGCTCTCGGCATCCCCTCTCCAAGCCACGCCAGAGGAAGTTCCGGGCGGATATGACGTCGCGCAGCTACGGAGACCTCCCTTTTCCAGCTCCCCTCTGCTTCTCTGCCTGTGTCCACCGCTACTTCCGCGGCTTATTTTTCCGCTTCTGCCGGGGGCTCACAGGGTTGGGGCAGGCTCCAGAGACGCTTCCAGGGGGTACAAAATCAGCAACGTCCTCTCGCACCCACGGACTTAGGGGCTTCACCGAGGCGAGAGACCAGAGCTCCACACGCTCACTCCCTCATGGTAAGCTCCTCCCCCGTCTCTTCCTTTTATATGAATGTCAAACAGTTAAATTCTGACATCCCCCGAGCCAAACCCCCAAGCCTACAATTGGCAGGCATGGGCATGTGACCCACATCATCATCTAGTGCACCAGTGCTTTATGCCCTAGATGCACGGAATGCAATGTTTTCCAAATATTGGCTTTGTTTACCTTTTCGTAGTCTGAATGTCGGGACATTTAGACCTGATAACCCATTATGTGTCCTTCTAGAGGAACATGCGTCTTATAAATGATTTCATAATTTGTCTCCGAGAAACTTTGCTTAAAGAGACCCTGAATCTCAAGTCTTTACTAGACTTTAGTACCTGAGGCCTAGAATTCAAGTATACTTACATTCTAACAGCCCCCTGAAATGACTTGATCTGCAGGTTTCTCCATTAGGGTTCAGATGGCACCTATGAGCCTCTTTTTGTTATGTTTCACCCTTCCATGCTCGTTTCCAAACATACTCTCTCTGCTCTAGGTGAATGCCCCTGGGAGGGAGAGCAAGACCTCTTGTCTCTCTGGGAATGCCCTTCTTCTAAGCCCTCATCCCATTCTCCGCTCAGCATTCTCATCACAGGCGTATCCCTTACATACTCCACTTGACCATGGAAAAGTGAAACTTGTTTGTACCCAAAGTGACGGAGCAGTGCTAGGGGTCTTCTAGAAAACCACCTTTATACAATCAGCTCCAACCCATAGGTACTGCTGAAACCTTGTATTATGTGGCTTAGCTTGAAAATATAGGCTTGTGAGATTGTGTACTTGACACCAATCCTCTAACCATGTTTATTTGTTTGCATAATTTTAAACACAAACTCACCTGTGTAATGATGCAGATGATTGTAATCCCCATCACTATGACCAGTGGGTGCAGGAAAAAGGTTTGAACTGCGGAGGCCCATTCTGAGTGCCCCTGGAATATCGCCAGAAACCTTCTCCACCAGGTCAGACTGGAACTCACCTGATTATATTTCTGTTCAACCTGGTTAGCGTAGCTTAGGTAAGAGCAGCTATGTACTACTATAAACACTATGCATATGCACTCTGTGGGGCTCTTCCCCTGCCGCCTTTCAGGCTTACATTTCACTGCTACCAGCTCTGCTGCTCTACTAAATAATATGTTCACTGTGATATTGTGATTACATTACTCTGATGCAGACACCTGCTATCTGTGTGTGTAACTGCAGGGTTCTGTTTAGAAAAGTATGTGAGTTGCCACATAGTGTAGCATTATGTAGACACAGACACATGCTGCAAACCTTCATCAATCACATCACGTCTCAGCTGTATTGCACCAAAGTACACAGCGGGAGTAGGGAGAAAGGTCAAATCTGTAGCTTTCTTTCTGTTCAGGTATGCCCAGTCCTATGTGCCTGGTGATTAATAACCAAATACTAGGACTAATGCTGGTCCCTTCTGCATCAGAAGTATGGGTAAAATGAGTAGAAACAGACAGAGAAGGGTCACCAATTACAACTTTCAGCCAACCAAGCAACCCCCAGGCCACCTTTTTCCTACCCCCGGCTGATACTCGGTTCAATCATTTTTTCCTGTTTTATTAGGAAAAAGTTGGGGGGTTGGCTTATACATGGGTCGGCTTATACACGAGTATATACGGTAATTTTTGAATGACAGTTATGTAGGTGGAGCCTGATGGACACTCCCAGAAAGGGATGTGGGTAAGCAGGGACTGTGACGGCAGTGTTGGAGCATCAGACAACACCTTTAGCTCTTTATTCCACTGGCCATAATCTTTGTTATTCTTCAGGTCATGCTGAGATATGTATCCCAGCTGTATCATTAAATATTAAAACGACCTCAAGTTGGGACAAACTGAATGCACACTCTTGACAGAATTATGTAGTATATACTAGCAGAGCTACTGCAAAGCATCTTTTAGAACCAATTTATTCTCCTTGCACTAGAGTGTCCATGTGTTTGTTTATTTCCTTCACTTGGAAAGGGTTTTTACCCTTTTAGACTATGTTCACAGTCTAAGAATGGCTGCAGTTTACATTTTTCCATTGAAAATGAATGGCTGAAAAGTGATTGGCTATTTTATGTTCCATCCACTCTGCCTGAATTTTTAACCTCAGTATCCAAGTGAGGAACTGTGCCAAGTTTGGGAAAACTGGCTTTATTACTGTGAAAATGGCAGTTTTTAAATTTTCCCATTGACGTGAATGGGTGAAATCTGATTGGCTGTTTGTGGTTCTGCCAAAGTGTGCAGGGGGAACTTAAGACTCCAAGAACATATCTTCCCTAGTAGAAAGGGATCTGTATACTAACTTTTGTTGAAACAAACACACACGATTTGATATATAAAAATTAATTTTTTGTACCATAGTGTATTTGTGATCTTCACATAGTATTTTTGACAGTTCTGTTTTAACCATTTTTGTATTTTTTTTTTGTATTTTTTTTTTAATTCCCACTTAGAAATTGCTTGTATTATTTGGAACTAAACAACAGTATTGTTTCAGCTGAAGCTACAGGAAAACAGATAAACTGTCCTGTATGGAGGCATCAGAAACTAAATAAACATTGGTTATTCTGTTTGTCATGCTTGTTATTCCCACACCTGTACTGCACACCATAGGCAGGCAGGTGACACCCATTAATTCCCATTTCTGCGTTTGTGAAGCTGGAATCAAGAAGAAAAATAAACGCCCCCTTTATTTCAGTATTCAGACAAGCACTGTAGCTGCACCGCCACCAACATACAGATAATATAAATGACTGTGTGGAAGAAAGGCAGGCATTTCTCTTATCTAATCAGATGCAGAATTATTTACTGCTGTGTGTAGGAAATAGGCTATGTTTTTTGAATGTCTATCTTCTGTTTAATCATGTGTGTTTATTTATTTTCTCTTTTAAGGAAAGTGTGGATCTTGGAGAAATCATGTTCTCTTTATGTTATCTACCTACTGCAGGACGCTTAACTTTAACGGTAATAAAGTGTAGGAATCTAAAAGCAATGGATATCACTGGTTATTCAGGTATGTAAAACATTTTCTTGGATGATTCTTATTTCTGTTAACGATTAAACTGAAATGTCAAACCTGTTGTTCACAGCAAGATCAGACAGGTACAAGGATAAGACAGAAGAGTGGTCAAACAGGCAAGAGTCAGCAGGCAATAGAGTGGTCAATAAACAAGCAAAAGCTCACACAAAGATTCAATGACAATGAGTAGATGTCAGCATGCAGCTAGATCTAGCAACTTAATGCTATCACAGGCAACTAGACTTTTAGACTGCACCAATCAGGAGATCTCTTCACAGTTGCCAGCCAATGAACGCCAAGCGTGCCTCTAGAGATTGTCTCAACCACTTCCTGGTTTAGAGGTGGCACTGGAGAGCATATGCCAAGTGCCCTGTTGCCAGGCAGTGCTAGGGGAGTTTGTCCATGAGAGCTTGTGGGACCTATAGAGATGCCAAATACATATGGAGGCAAAGTCTCCACCGATCTGCTGCTGGAGCCAGGCGGAGGGGAGATTGTGACATTAGTGGAGCCAAGTGGAGGTGAGATTGTAATAATCGATAAGGTATCGATTATACACTAAAATATAATTTTTTTAAATCCTTAAAAAAATATTACATAGACCGTTAATCACAAGAACCCACCACCCTAACCACAAAAGAAACCTAGAGGGAAGTAAAACCCCACTGAACCTTGTGTCAGTAATCACAGCATAACCTAAATTAATATTAGCGTTAGATTTCAGAACTGTGCCGTTTTCACAAAACTAGCTTCTATCTTACACTGACACTGCCGCCCCACTTGGGAGGAATATGCTTGGTGCTGAGCATGCGGACCGCCCTACAGTATGTAACACTCAGATCCTCTTTTAGTCTAAATACATAATGGCCCACATGCAATAAACTTTTTTTCCTGATTTGTTTTCCCTACGTGGTATTTTTGCACCTTATCAATAAAATGCATTTTAAACTATGAGCAAGCAAGAAATACTCAAAATAATTTGACTATAACTTTTGCACCTACTTTTTGGAATTTATTTCAATTGCAAAGTGTTGAAAAGTTATCCGCTAGTCAATTGCTTGACAGTTTCTCTACACCCTGGCTCTGTATACTTCACTTAACAACCATATACATGTATCTTGTTATTTACTTATGGCGTACATGCACACATGAGCATGAGGGCGCCTGCGACCACCCGCAGTAGAGTAGTGATCAGTGAATGGGAACATGTGTTCCCAAAGCCGATCATACTACCCGTAGTGATGGTCACTGGCTTCAGCGAGATGACGGTGGTCATTAACAAAATAAAAGTAAACAGTAACGCATACACATTACTTCCTGTGTACTGTTCAGTACACAGGAATAAAAATGTGTTGACATCTAGTGGCCAAAAAATAAAAAGACACTATTAAATAAATAAATAAACAAAAAAAATTGTTAACCCATTATCTCCACTCCCCTATAGATACCACCATAAAAAACTTTTATTTTAAAAATAAAAGCATAAAAAATACATAAATAGTTACCTTAGGGACTTAGGGGCACTTTTAATGTGTATATCATGAAGGTATATTGCTGTTAATTTTTGCAAATAAAGGCTTTCTTATTATTAAAATAGTATACGGAAGCACAAAATGGAAAAATACACCTTTATTTCCAAATAAAATATTGCTGCCTTACAATGTACTAGGGACACAATTTAAAAGTTGTACAAGTGGGTAAATAAAATGTGTGGGTTGTATCTATAATATTATACCACATTTTATTTTAAAACTATAATAGCTGAGAACTAAAAAAATAATACATTTTTTTCTTCTTATTCCCTTTAAAATGCATATAAAATACAATAATTCTTAGCAAAAAGTACCACTCAAAGAAAGCCTAATCTGTGGCAAAAAAACTATGTTTAGGTCACTTAAGTGTGATAAGTAGTGATACATTCATTGGAGAATAAATGGGAGGAGTGTGAAGTGTGAAAATTGCTCTGGTTTTAAGGGAAAAATAACCTGTGTTAGGGAAATGGTTAAAGAGAAGATGAAAAATTACTAGGGATGATCAATGAGATGCACATATTTCCGAGTTCATGCAGATTTATGTAAATATTTATGCAAATATATGCAGCTTGAAAATGGACCATTCAATTTAAACCTGGGTGGGACTTGATTGGTCCATTTTCAAGCTGAATACATTTGCATAAAAATGTACATAATCCTGCATGAGCTTGGAAATATTTGCATCACATTGATCATAACTAAAAATTACCTCCTAGAAGAAAACTCAGAAGAAAAAGTTAATGAAATATGGGCCAATAGTCCTAAGATGTTTTGTCCATAAATACACAAGGACTTCAACAAAGGGGGGAAAAATATCTCACATGGGATAACTCGTGCTCGGTGGCAAAAAAGGTTAGGAAACATCAGAGAAAACCTATACACAAACTAGATTCTTGGCCAAAATGGCCATAAGCATCCATGATTTTTCAAACATGCTTGAATTTCTTATCCTAATGGCAATGTAAGAGTCACGTTAGGCCATGTTGTCATGTTGTATAGGTGACTGATTCATCATCGTTAAACATAACAACTAGCTGCTGCTACTAGTAGTTAGCACTAGTATTTGTCTCACAGCATGCCCTCTCACACTCTGCCTACAAAGCACCACTCAGCCAATCACCACTTGGCACAGATTCCAATTGTCAGCTAACCAGGTACGCATATGTAGAGTCATAGCAAAAAAGGCCCAGTTTATTCTTGACATAAATGCACTGGTAATTTTCAGTCTTGGCTAAAGAGGCATTATTTTAATTATGCAAATTAAATGTAATGGGACGAGGAGTCATAATGTGCAAAACATTTCAATAATGTGCTAAGAAGAGGGAGACCTTGTGTTTTACATAAAACGTATTAGATTCTCTGGATAAATGCACATTTTAAAAAATTCATGTTTAGTTGAAGCTTTACATGAATAGCTAAAGGTTGTATAAAAATATAATTAAGGACAGTAAAATATCAGATCTTTCCAGCTATAATTATGCATATATGGCTGCTGAACGTAAAAGAGCACATTCAGTTAGAAAAGTTTTCAAAAAAATGCATTAGCTGACTGTTAAATAGATATGGCTAATAGGATAATGAAGTGTAATTGGGAACAAAGTGTATGATGAATGGTCACTTAATAATTATACGTAACGGTTTCAGTACATTAGCAGCTATTATAATCAGGGAGTAGTCACATGCAGTATTCACCATCTCAGATTGGTTTATGACCACAATCATGACCTAATAGCTGTAATGCAGTCCTTTGTACTGCTAAGAAAATAGAGCATAAAGTATTGTGAAGGAAAGAATTATATGTTGCTTGTATTATTTATTATATTACAAGGTGCCTGAAGTGACAAATGACATGGGGGTAGATTCAATAACCACTTGTAAAGTTTTAGCTCAACTCACATTATGTATATAACTCACATGATGCTTGTACAATGTGCAATATGCAACTGAACTGCAGTGGATTACACCATAACTTTCACTGATAACGAATTAGAGGTTATAAAACCTCTGCATGGCTGAGTGCAAGGAACAAATAAAAAGTTAAATAGTTCAAAATGTGTCTGTATAGGAGTTGCATAGAATGTTAATAAAGAACTGTGTTTGTTCACTTCAGTCAAAACTTTGAACTTAGATTTCTAAACTTTTAGAATCAAAATGAAACTGTGGGATTCCAGGAAAGTCCTATTTAGAATACAAATACAACTACAAATACCATTGTTTATTTCACAAGTTTGTTTTACTTCTGGTGTGCTTTAATATGGCAGATGGATCTAACAGAATGTATACTCTTAAGTTGTAATTCCAGTCACAAGCATGAATTTGTACTGCGCTATGCCCAGGTGGAAATTTAAAGTGGCTTTGAACCCACATTTATTACTCTACTAAAAACCATTCTTCAGTTACAACCGTGTTAGCTTATGTTATTTTACCAGGGTGGCACTTGGTGCTCACAAGTTTAGTGTTTGTTTATTTTCTTCATGTCACCTCTTCCTAATGGTGGCCATACATGGTACAATTTTTTCATACAATCTTACCATTTCTATGTAGTATAAGGGTAAATTAAGTGAATATACTGAAAGGATAATTTAGGGAGTTCCCTTATATTACATAGAAATGGTAAGATTGTATAAAAAAATTGTATCATGTATGGCCACCATAACAGTAATTTTTCAACCACCAAGAAAAAAAGGGATGGGACAAAACTATACATTTAATTTCTTAAAGGCAAAAATACATTTTTACATTTAAATGTTAGATTTTTGTGAAATTCATTAACTGTGCTCTCATAGGAAATTAAGTATAGCTAAATAAATTTACTTCAGTTTTACATTATTAAAACTTATTTCTACAAATTGAAGTTAGGCAATGAAATGCTAAAAAGTTCAAGTTTATGCACGTTTTGTTAATTTTATACTAGTTTATGGAAATTGGAATTGGACCAGTCATATGCAGAAGTTGATTTTCAATAGTACAGGACAGATCAATACACTTCTAGAAATAGGTTCACATATTTACTTTGTGAATAAAGCATTCTGTCAATGAATCTTTTACCTCTTATCATCAGCAAGACTTTTTCAACGTGAAAAGTATAGAAAAACAAACAGAAACTACCATTGCTAACCTCTTTTCAAAACACTAGTTTCTGTGGCGATCCTCTAATTGTAATACATTAAGATACTCAACTGAATCAAGTATGCATAAGTTGATGTAACACCTACAGTGCATCCGATAATTGTTCACAGCGCATCTCTTTTTCCACATTTTGTTACAGCCTTATTCCAAAATGGATTCAATTATTTTTTTCCTCAGAATTCTACACACAACACAACATAATGACAATGTGAAAAAAAAAGTTTACTTGAGGTTTTGGCAAATTTATTAAAAATTAAAAAATGAGAAATCACATTTACATAAGTATTCACAGCCTTTGCTCATTACTTTGTCCATGCACCTTTGGCAACAATTGCAGCCTCAATTTTTTTTTAGTATGATGCCTCACGCTTGGCACACCTATCTTTGGCCAGTTTTGCCCATTTATTTTTCCAGCTTCTCTCAAGCTCCATCAGGTTGGATGGGAAGCGTCGTTGCACGGCCATTTTAAGATCTCTTCAGAGATTTTCATTTGGATTCAAGTCTGGGCTCTGGTTGGGCCACTCAAGGGCATTCACAGAGTTGTCCTGAAGCCACTCCTTTGATATCTTGACTGTGTGCTTAGGGTCTTTGACCTGCTGAACATGAACTGTTGCCACAGTCTGAGTTCAAGAGCGCTCTGGAGCAGGTTTTCATTCAGGATGTCTGTACATAGCTGCAGTCATCTTCCCCTTTATCCTGACTAGTCTCCCATTTCCGGTCACTGAAAAACATCCCCACAGCATGATGTTGCCACCACCTTGCTTCACTGTAGGAATGGTATTGACCTGGTGATGAGCGGTGTCTGGTTTCCGCCAAACCTGACACTTGGCATTCCCACCACAGAGTTCAATCTTTGTCTCATCAGGCCAAAAAAATTCTCTCATTTCCTTTAGGCAAACTCCAGGCATGCTGTCATGTGCTTTTTACTAAGGACTGGCTGCCGTCGGGCAACTCTGGTGAATTGCTTGGTTGTCCTTCTGGAAGGCTCTCCTCTCTCCACAGAGGACCTCTGGAGCTCTGACAGAGTGACCATTGGGTTCTTGGTCACCTCCCTGACTAAGGCCCTTCTCCCCTAATTGCTCAGTTTAGATGGCTGGCCAGCTCTAGGAAGAGTCCTGGTGGTTTTGAACTTCTTCCACTTACAGAAGATGGAGGTCACTATGCTCATTGGGATCTTCAAAGCAGACAAAATTCTTCTGTAACATTCCACAGATTTGTGTCTCGATTCAATCCTGTCTTGGAGGACTACAGACAATTCCTTTGACCTCGTGCTTGGTTTGTGCTATGACATGAACTGTCAACTGTGGGACCTTATATAGACAGGTATGTACCTTTTTCAAATCAACTGATTTTTCAAATCAACCATTCAACTGAATTTACCACAGGTCGACTCCAATTAAGCTGCAGAAACATCTCAAGGGTGATCAGGAGGAACAGGATGCACCTGAGCTCAATTTTGAGCTTCATGGCAAAGTCTGTGAATACTTATTTTTTTTACATAGTTACATTCTGGAACAAGGCTGTAACGTAACAAAATGTGGAAAAAGTGATGTGCTGTAAATACTTTTCGGATGCACTGTACATAATAGCTAACCAACCTGTTCCAAGTGAATTATTTAGAAAGTTTTACAGCCATAGAGTCTGTAAAGCAGCCAATAATAAAACAAACCATAAAAGGGAAATTGGAAATGGTAGTTTTCCAATTTCTACCATGGCTTTCTTCTGAAAGGTTTACATTGTGTAGGATGTTAAATGACCACAAGATGTTGCCATTTTCTGGAGATACAACTGCAGTGGTTGTGTTGTGTGGGACACAATGGCCTTGATTCACTAACCAGCGCTAAGCTGGTTAGTGTGCTTTAAGACCTAGTGGGCGCAAACCACAGAGTTAAGTGGTTTGCTCCCACACATCGCACACAGCCCAGTGCAGTGCGCGTGCAGCCGTGCAGCCGGTAATAATGCGCGGTGCAACGATAACTTCACACCTGCTGTCCTGTAAGCGTCGCACCTGATGCTCCATTTCGGGGGCACCCGATGCGCCATTATCGTCGCTCCGCACACTATTACCGGCTGCGCACGCACTGCACTGGGCTGTGCGCGATGTAGCTTTGTGCGCGGCAATTAGTGCCCGCAAAGCTACATTTTGGGCACTAAGTGGCTTTTCACTCCGGCGCTAATACTTAGCACCGGTTAGTGAATCAAGCCCATTGGGGGTAAAGAGGCACCCAGATAAAAATAAAGTTGGGTTGAAATCAAATAAAACATATAAAAATGAGGTGGCTTACCTCAATGTCAGATAAGACAATGAGATGTATTATGTACAGGCAGCGGATTTCAGGGGTCTGAGGGCGCTTCCTCAGGCCAATACAAGTGCCGCTGTACCAATAGCCAATAGTATTGAGCACCTCTCCAAAGAATACTATTGTCTTTGGTACTGAGATTTCCAGCCATCCAGGTATGAGCCATCAGCTTGTAACTGGCAAAAACCTGTGAAACCCAGGTATACCCATCTACGGTCCATAGAAGTCTTGCTAGAAGAAAAAAAATGTAATGTGCCCAACTTGAAAAACAGACCACTCAAAATTTTAAATATTTGACTGTAGCAGAAAGCAAGCTTGTTTTGTCAAAGGGCTGGAAAACTGTACAATAAGGAGTGTCTGCCGGGAACAGTGATTTTGTCAGGATAAAGCAGATACTTATCCATCATACAAAACCATCAAGGATACCTCACATTTATTTTGCAGCAGGACAGTGACCTCAAACAAAGCCAATCTGAATAGGAACTATCTTCAGAATAAAGAAGAATAAGGAGTCCTAGAAGTGATAGTATGGCCCGCACAGAGCCTCGATCTCAACATCATCTGGTGCAGTGATTCTGAACCTTTTTGGAGGTACAGAGCAAGCGCCTGGCCACCCATGATGCCAGGTGAAAGTTTGACAACAGGCAGAAGTGTGGCTGGAGTGGGACCTCACCCACCTCCCTCCCTCCATGTGGCCGCCGCTCGTCTTACCTACTCTGTGACCACATTCTACACAATTTATTCACTGCTCCTGAGGTGGGGGGGGCGTCAGCTCTCACATAGCAGCATTCACTGTCGCTGCTTATTGGCTCTAGCTTTGGCTGTGCCACTCGCTGATTGGTTAATCCTTCCGTCCCTCGTGTGGTTCATTGTGACCAATCAGGAGAGAGCTTTCTCGAGTGCTCTTTTCTCCGTGTTTTCTAGGACATTTAAAGATTTTACTGCTGCCATCCTCCACATATGTATTAGTAGGTGATGTTATCCCTTGGATGGAAAAAGATGGGGTTTGTAGGTGATTTATTACCTTTTTTTACATTATTACAATGTGTGCAATCCTATTGGACCACGTCATGATTGATAGGTCCTTTGTCAAATAATACAGGAACAAACCCGTACCCTCCCCTCCCAGCACCCTCTGGAGCCATCACTCCACTATAAAAGGGCGAGGTGAGCATACTGGACTCATTTGGCTGCTGGTAGTGGCCTAATCTATTTATTAACCTTTTCGGGACCGGCCACCTACCCCCCCCTTAAGGACCAAGGCATTTTGCGCGGGAGGGGGTGCGCGCGTTTGGGGGGGTCAGGCGGCCGGATCCCGTGTGTGGATGGCTGGATTGGTGTCCCCCCATGGTGGCCTGTGCCCCCCCCCTTCTGCCAGCAGCCTTCACTCACCTTCCAGGCTCCAGCAATGAGCCGCACGGGACCCTCTTCTCCTTCCGGCATCTTCGTTCTGTCTGACGATCAGTTCCGGGTCGCGGCTTGATGACGTCATCAAGCCAGGACCCGGCGCTGACGTCAGATGGAGCGGAGATGCCGGCCAGAGCAGACGGGGGTGCCGATCGTCGCGGGAATGGTAGGGAGGTAAGTGGATCCTCTTCTTTTCCCCCCTGCCGCCGCAGCTGTCAATCTGATCACTACGATCCGACGGCGATCGTAGTGATCACGTGATCAGCAGCCATACGCGATGGCTGCTGATCACTCGGGGGAGATGTCGGCTGTCATATGACAGCTTAATCTCCCCCTCCAGGTGCGCACGATCGCGTCGGGAGTGGAAATTGCGGGCCGGCGTAGATTCTACGCCGCATCAGGCTAGAACAGCCACAAGTGCAGAGTAGAATCTAATGCACGCAGTCCCGAAAAGGTTAAAGAAAACCTGTACTGAAAATAAAAGTGAAAATAAGCATACACAAGTCATACTTACCTTCCATGTAGTCTACTCCTCAGTGTCTTTCTCCTGTCCCGCGTCCTATTTGTTCACTATGATCAAGGGAATTTTCCGTCCTCCATTTTGAAAATAGCCATTACCCCATAACAGCTTTCTGGTCAGCACACAGTTAAACTGTAACATCGCCCACTTGAGCCATAGGGAAACATGAACATTACCTGGTACATCCGTTTTCCTCTCAGCTATAACTGACAGCAACTGATATTTTACTGACAGCAACTGATATATTTCAGATCTGACAAAATATTGTCAGAACTGGAAGGGATTATTGTCAGAAGAAAATGGTGAGCTTCTGAGAGGAACTGATGGCAAGGTAACTCTGTAATGTTCATTTGAAGTTACCTCATGTGTTTATTTTAAATATTTTTACTCAGTACAGGTTCTCTTTAAGCTACCTT
Organism: Hyperolius riggenbachi; assembly: GCF_040937935.1. NCBI lineage: Eukaryota > Metazoa > Chordata > Amphibia > Anura > Hyperoliidae > Hyperolius > Hyperolius riggenbachi. The sequence continues at coordinate 363,022,677 of NC_090647.1, read as the reverse complement.
GATATGTGTTATATGTGATGTTTTATAATGTATATACTTTAGCACTTTAGGCACTCTAGGCACTTAGCACTTTGGTTACCCCTGATGAAGTTTCCAATTAAGGAAACAAAACAAGTAGGGTTGTGTGTTGGGTTGTTAATATACATGCATTGTAAATTTGGAGGAGAGTCTGACAGACAAATGAGCTTTATCCCCAACCCAATGTATCACTTTTTGCACTAAGGGGTAGTATAATCTGTTCGAATTATCTATTTTAACCCGAATTTATTAAAAGTTATATATTATTAACAATAACCAATCTCCGAACAAGGTTTATCTAGTGTTTTTTCACTACACAAGACTTCAGAATCAGCGGTGACCCACTGCGCCGCTGCGACAGGAGAACGGCTCCCGTAGCAGCGGCACACATATACAGGAAGTACTTATGCTTTCTTCATCGCCACTGATCTAACGTCTTGAGTAGCAGTTAGGGAGGGGCTGGGGACTGTCATAGAGAAGGCAGCCGATGAGAAGGTAAGACAAGCAGCAGCCACAGGGAGGGAGGGGGGTGCAGGCTGGCTACCTACTGGGGGCACGGGTACCTATCTGGCTACCTATACTGGGGCAACTATACTGACTACCTATACTGGGGGCACCTACCTGGCTATCTATACTGGGGAAACTATACTGGCTACCTATATTGGGGCAATTATACTAGCTATCTATACTGGGGGCACCTACCTGGCTACCTATACTGAGGCAACTATACTGGCTACCTATACAGGGGGCATCTACCTGGTTACCTATACTGGGGAAACTATACTGGGGGCACCCACCTGGCTAACCTACACTTTTTGCAACTAAACTGGCTACCTATACTTGGCCTCGGGGGCAACTATACTGGCTACCTATACTGGGGGCAACTATCTGGCTAGCCTATACTAAACTATACTGGGGCAACTATACCTGGCTGACGTATACAGGGCACACCTACACCTCGCTACCTACCTGGCTGACCTATACAAGGGGCACCTATACCCATGCGTGGGATGGAAGGTCTCACTTATCGAGAAAGGTTAGATAAACTGGGTTTATTTAGTCTAGAGAAAAGACGCCTTAGAGGGGATCTAATTAACATGTATAAATACATCAGAGGGCAATATAATACCTTGGCGGATGAGCTTTTTGTCCCTATTATTATTATTATTATTTATTGTATTTATATAGCGCCAACATATTACGCAGCCTAGGCCTTCTCAAAGGACTAGAGGACATGATCTGCGCATGGAGGAAAAACGTTTTAGCCATTTATTTAGGAAAGGGTTCTTTACAGTTAGAGTGATTAAGATGTGGAATGCATTGCCACAGGAAGTCGTTATGGCAAACTCTATACCTGCATTTAAAGGGGGCTTAGATGCTTTCCTTGCGTTGAAAGACATCCATGGCTACAATTACTAGGTAATGCCTAATGATGTTGATCCAGGGATTTTATCTGATTGCCATCTGGAGTCGGGAAGGAATTTTTCCCTTTAGGGGCTAATTGGACCATGCCTTGTAAGGGTTTTTTCGCCTTCCTCTGGATCAACAGGGATATGTGAGGGAGCAGGCTGGTGTTGTACTTTATACTGGTTGAACTCGATGGACGTATGTCTTTTTTCAACCAAAATAACTATGTAACTATGTAACTATGTAACCTGGTTACCTACCTATACTGAGGGTGTTTTTGTTTTTTGGGTTGCACTGCAGCTGTAATGTGTGGTACAAAGTGCTGGGTGCTGTGCAGTCATTCAAAAAAATGGGGGGGGGGGGGGGGCACATCCTCACAAGTTTGCCTGAGGCAGCAAAAAGTCTAGAACTGGCCCTGTACAGAGCCCCACAAGTTTTATACATGCACTCTCAATGAACCCTTCGTAGTCTGAATCCTTTGCAGTTGGATTTTTTTTTTTCAAATTAAAACACAGATATGTATATTTTATGTATGTGTTTTATAAGTGCACAAAATGAACCATGAATGTACATAAAATTATGCTTTTCAAATAACAAAACCAATAAAACATGAATGTCACACAAAAAACATAATGAATATTTAATGATTTGTGTGCCTGGGATTATGTGAAGTGATTTGAAGAAGCTATAGAAGATCTGTGGTTAGTGTTCCAAGATATATGTTGAGTTCCTTGAAAAATGGTGTGCACATGGACCTAGGAGAATTCATGCTGTTTTGAAGAAAAAGAGTGGTCACACCAAATATTAATTTGATTCAGATTTATCTTCTGTTCATTCACTTTGTTTATTGATAAAAATAAACTGTTAACACTTGATTAAGGGCAAATAACTCCTGATCTCCATCACATCTTGCAGCCACTGACACACTGCTAGAAACCAGGAAGAGTTCAGGATAGCACTCCTAAGTTACACAGCTTACTTATCTTCACCTACCTCAGCCATTCAGATCACCACCCCAGCAATTCTGGTCACAATTCCAGCCATTGTGATCACCACTCCAGCCATTCTGTTCACCCCCCCCCCCCCCCCAAGCCATTCTCACATGTAAGGAAATGGGAGGGGACTGGAGAAGGGAAGTGAGCTGCTGTAGGAGCAACTGCAGTTGGAGGGTGCATCACTTTGAAGCAACTGATAGGGGCTATCCTTTGAGCTGTTAAACCATCTAGATTTCTCCTAGGCAGTGTGAATCACTGTCATTTTCCCAATCTTGCAGTGGCAGAGTCGATCACTATAGGTTTAATAAGTCAGGCAAATAAAAAAAAAGTTATTCTGTGCTGCCCGTTAGATGGTGTGTTCTTATGTGTAGCTATTAGACCAGTTGTTAGCTCCAGATGCAGCTCTTTATACTGGGTGGTTCCAGATAGACTAGACAATATAAAAAGAAATAACGCTCCAATTAGTGCATTACACTTTTAATAGATTTTCAAATGCTAAAAATTGCACTTACATGAGTTGAAAGCCTGACCTGAACACTCTTTATTTTTCTATACTCTATGTTTAATACATACTATATATGTGTTTATAGTTTTACTGTTATCAGCCAGGGCTATATTTGTTGAGTAATCAGCTAAGTAAATTTCAAAATTACTAGCCAATAATCTTTTGTCTGCTGAGGTAAAAGCCCAACCCCTTTCACCATCAGTATCTTCAGTGGCTGTCCAGCTCATCTCAGTTCTCTTTAGCTGCTGGGGTCAATAGGCTTTTCTACAGCACAGTTTAATGTCATGTTTGCTTTAATAACAATTTATCAAGCAGCTATAGTTTTTTTTATAATTTACATAAATTGCTATTCCAGAGGGCTTCATATATGGATAAAAGGTCTTGTTCTTCTGGTAGAACCGTTGGAGATCTGTACATGTGTTGTGGAAGGATCACTTTGTAGCATGCTCATGGTAAAATATTTGAAATTGTAAACATTATTACACCAGGGGGCCTGGTAAAAAAGTTGCCCAGATTTACCCTGGTATGATTTTAAATAGACAGTGAATGAGGTTGTTAAAGAAAATAATTAATTCACTGTCTAAATAATATCAGCATTGCCTTCAAAGGCAGCTACTAACTGTTTATGAAGTACTTAGGAGACTAATTACAAAGGTCAATCAAAACTGGCAGTTTAATAGCTGATAAAAAGACACTATATAGCCTTGATGTAAGTGTGAGAATTCTTCAGTAGAGCTTAGAATTCAATAACTACAGCATCAATCCCTAAAATTAACAATTTATACAAAGTGAATGCTGGATTCGCTCCAGTATTCTATTCAACCTTGATTTGCCAAATATTCTCCAATGAGAATTGTATCCTGTTTACATTCATCTGTTATTTGTAGACAAATTTGCCATTATTGTATTCTAAAAGAATTGTTAAGAAAATTGCACAAACGTGACACAGAATGGAAAAAAAGGGCCCTGTCCCATCGGTCTATAACGTTGATACTATCTGTATTAGGTTTTCTTGCCTTGCTAAACATGTCAGTAATTTGAACAACCTCTCTTTCATTGAAACAAATATGGCAGCTGGTTTGAAACATTTTGTGAGGTTTTGCACAGTGCAATAATAATATGATAACTTCAAACAACAAAAGAGTGTAACAATCTGTCACCAAGTTTGGGGACTTTATTTTTGTAATGTTTGTATTTCATACTGTGACAGTAAAGGGACTTTGTCTCTTGCTAACAAGACCATTACCAGGTGGAGGAGGAGAACAAAAAATGTTTATTTCTAATGCTTTATGCTTCTAGTTTAAATAACTGTGCAGTGTGAAATAAACATACTATACATTCCTTCACAGATCCAGAAGAACTTTACCTAAGTCCCATGATATTGTTTAGCGATTTGTCATCAATAATCTCAAAACGACTTAGATGGTTCTTCTCAGCACAGGGTGCCATTGGCTGGTCTACTGCTCATCGTCCCCCATCCATTCCTATATAACAAAAGAGGCTGCTTGACTATTTTTAAGTAGCATGTCTGTACATCACTCTTTTGGGAACGCCACTTGAAACAATCACCAATGATTCTTCTGGGGACTATTATAAAGCAAGCACATAGTTTTAAATGGATTCTAATGGGGATCTATATTGTTGTTAAATTTATGGTATTTGTAGCACAAATTCCACACACTTTTCCCTGATAACCTAATCTGTCTGTGCAGCATCTGTTGGATGGCTGTATAAATAATTATAGCAAATGCTGTAGGTGGATATTTCTGTATTTGATAGGCTTAGATTCAACCATGTCTGTAAACTGTGTTTAAAAGTGTAAGTATGGGTGACTTTGCATCTTCTGCTGCTTTTATATCTCTTTATAATCCAATACTAGGATGTGACAACATATGAATCATTTAATGATTGTGCATTGTTAATTTTTAGAAGGTAATGGGAGAATTGTCTGCACACAACAGGTAACATCTCACCATAATTAGGGGTAGCCATGCCTAGGAGAACTCATGGAGAAGCAAGAGTAGTTTGATCAGCTGATAGATTTGTAAGGTTCTGAATTGCTGTGATGACTTCCTGGTTTAATGCATGATCATTACCAGCAAATCAGAGCCTTACAAAACTATCAGCTGATCAAACTGATCACATGCTTCCCCGTGGCCATGAGTTCTTTTAGGCAGAGCCATTCCTAACCATAATAGGAAAGATGTCACACCAGAGTATAGTATTTAAAGACTGATAAGCAAAAACAATAAAATGCATAACATGGAAACTTCTAATACCCCAAGGAGGAAATTGAATTCAGCCAATCAAAGCCTCTCACCACTAGAAATTAACCAGAGATCAGTAGCTGTGGCTCAGGCTCAGTCATTTCTTCTTTCTGAGTCAGTGGAACTTTCGATGTTATATTTAATTCTCTGCATCATTGATAGTAAAGACATCACAGTCACTTGAAACACAAACAATGCAATAGATGTTATCTTCTGTAACATGAAGTTATGGAGCCTATTTACAACAAGCTGTTCATCAGAGAAAAAGCACCTTTAAATAATGATATTTGCTATTTTTTTACAGATCCATATGTTAAGGTATCTCTCATTTGCGATGGTCGTAGACTCAAAAAGAAGAAAACTACCATTAAAAAGAATACTTTAAACCCTACATATAATGAGGCCATTATCTTTGATATCCCACCAGAGAGCATGGACCAAGTCAGCCTTCTCATCTCAGTCATGGACTATGATAGGTAAGCCATCACTTATTAGAACCAGACAATTTCAGCCATTTTCCACATGCAGTTCTGGATGTGGAATCCAAATTCGCAGCCTATTGAAATGAATAGGCTGCATTCTAAAGCAAATCAGCTGCAGCTTCCCAACAGCATAGGTGCTGCATCCGATTTGGAAATGGACATGACACCCAGCGAAAATAGGCCCTTACTGTTATTAAGATGCCATGTTGATAAAGTGGGATTACATCTTAGCTTCTTATTGCTAGTAGAGCAGGAAAGATCATCTGACCCAGGCCATCTTCCACCACTACACTCTTTGTAGCCAGCACTGCAACTATATTGAACTAAAGAAATTGATGTTGAAATTCTGCAGAGCTGCAGGCACAGCACTGGCCTCATATAAATCTGTAAGCTGCTGCAAAAAGGAGGTGAGAGTGTGGGTGAGTAAGCTAGACTGCAAAAACTCTCTAGGGTCTCCAGAAGGACGACTAGGTGGGGGAAACATGAGGAGCCAGTCCGGCCTGCATGGTGGCGGTTCCATAGATTTTCAATAGATGATCAGAGTTAATTCAGAGAGGGATCTATCTCTTGTCAAATCTGATGACTATCTGCCACCTTAACAGAGATGTTTGGGACATAAAAAGTGAGTGAGCCATGCTCGGTTTTCCTTAGGAATGTTAATGTTTGTATTTTTGTGCCTCATGTGTTGTGATGTTCTTGGGGAGTGGTATATATGGATAGGAAGCAGTAGATATGGGGACAAATAATTTTACTCTGCAGTTTTTGGTTTGTGACAGGTTTTAAGTGAATCGGAATCACAGGATCATGTGACATGTATTGGAAGCCCGCAGTTCCAATTCTAGCCTGCATACCACCATCTAATACCATAAGTAGGAAGCTTTGTTATGTGTTGCTAATGCTCACAATGGCCCCAAAGCAAACAGCAAACAGTGCAGCCACACTGCTCAATCACCCAGTGTTACACATGCCACAAGATCTTTTACTGTCATTGACCGGCATTGCTGCTCTTCTAGTTGTGTTATGTAAAAAGATGAACCAGGGTTGAACATAAGGCAGAGGGAGACATGGATGTTACAATTGCTGGCCACCTTCTAAAAAGGTGTTCTGCTAAATACGGTAATCAAAAGAGATGGTCAATGGGATGTTAAGAATTCTGGTTCCCAACTATATGTACTGCAAACTGTTTGGAGCTTGGAATTGGGCTGATCCAAATCAAATTTGCAAGAAGTGCTTTTGATTGTCTCATTTCCAAGCTGCATAAAATGTCCTTTACCTTTGCATGCATCAAGCATCCAATTGACCATCTCTAATGACTGCAATAATGGGATTTTCAAACACAACCATCTCCAAGGTTTACAGAGTATGGTCCAAAAAAGAGAAAAAAATCCAATGTGAGTAACAGTTGTGTGGACAAACATGTGGATGTCAGAGGTCAATCCTTGAGAAGATTAAAAAAAACCAGAAGCTTAAATAACTACCGTATTTTTCGGACTATAAGACGCACTTTTTCTCCCCCAAAAGTGGGGAGAAAAAGTCCCTGCGTCTTATAGTCCGAATGTGCCAATTTTGTGCGCTCCAACTCTCCTCCATCTGCAGCCCACTACATGCTAATGGCCCGCCGCCCGACCCTCCTGCTTGCCCTTTGACAGGAAAAGAAAGTGAAGTGAGTGTCCGTGTAATGCTGTGCCCCGACCCTCCCATTTGTCCGAAAAGGCTACCCGCCACACTGCCGATACATACAAAGCACGGCTGGCGAGATCTGTTTGAGGCAGTACAGCTGACACCCCGCCTGGTCCCACTGCAATGCCACTTACCACATGTCCACTGGCTGCCGATTCAGATCAAAGTACCCCCTTTTCTGCCCCGTCCTGCCTCTGAAATGAAGATGGGTCAGCACGAATCTGCGCAGTCAGTCATCAGCACAACTACCAATCAGGAAGGGGGCGCTGCCCCAGACCACCTATCGCAGCGCTCACTGCTCCCGGCTTGTTTCATAACTGGCCGCGATGGTCTCGCGGGCGGGACCATTTGGGCCAATCACTGTACAGCATCAGCGCTTGTTAGAAAACGAGCAGTGAGCGCTGCGATAGGTGGTCTGGGGCAGCGCCCCGTCTGATTGGTAGTTGTGCTGTGGACTGTCTGCGCAGATCCGTGCTGACCCTTCTTCATTTCCGAGGCAGGACGGGGCAGAAAAGGGGGTACTTTGAGCTGAATCGGCAGCCAGCGGACACGTGGTAAGTGGCATTGCGGTGGGTCCAGGCGGGGTGTCAGCTGTACTGCCTCAAACATATCTCCCCGGCTCCATGCACGCAGCGTCTCCGGCTACTGTAACACTGTCACAGCCCTGCCTGGCCCACTTACACAGCGCACGTCACTGAAAGAAAGAGGAGGAGGAGGACACTGGATATAGCAGGACACTGGACACAATGGGGCTCTTGACACAGGGGGACACTGGACACAGGTGGGCAATGGACTTAGGGACACTGGACACAGAGGGGCACAGGACCAGGGGACACAGGGATGCTGGACACAGAGGGGCACTGGACCAGGGGACACAGGGATGCTGGACACAGAGGGGCACTGGACCAGGGGACACTGGACACAGGGATGCTGGACACAGAGGGGCACTGGACCAGGGGACACTGGACACAGGGATGTTGGACACAGAGGGGCACTGGACCAGGGGACACTGGACACAGGGATTCTGGACACAGAGGGGCACTGGACCAGGGGACACTGGACACAGGGATGCTGGACACAGAGGGGCACTGGACCAGGGGACACTGGATACAGGGATGCTGGACACAGAGGGGCACTGGACCAGGGGACACTGGACACAGGGATGCTGGACACAGAGGGGCACTGGACCAGGGGACACTGGACACAGGGATTCTGGACACAGATGGGCACTGGACCAGGGGACACTGGGCACAGGGATGCTGGACACAGAGGGGCACTGGACCAGGGGACAGTGGACACTGGGATGCTGGACACAGAGGGGCACTGGATCATGGGACACTGGACACAGCGAGGCAATAGACATGGTTGCAGGGGACACTGAACACAGAGGGGACACTGGACACTAGGGAGGGCACTGGACATGGGGACAGGGGTCACTGGACACAGGGGGACACAAGTGGTACAAGAGGGACATAGGGGGAGAAGGACCATAAGATGCCCTGAACCATGGACGCACCAGGTTTACTATATATTTTTTTCCCCTTGGTTTTTGTCCTCAAAACCTAGGTGCGTCTTATAGTCCGGAGCATCTTATAGTCCGAAAAATATGGTAATCATTATAACCAAGGTACTGGATGTAGAATACTATCGCTGAATGCAACACAGCAAACCTTCAAACAGGTGGTATACAGCAACAGGTTCACCAAAGTTGCCAACACAAGTTTGAAATAATGTTGCCTGGTCTAATAATGCTCGTATAGGGCTTATTTGTAACATTTGTGTAGCTGTTACTCCGATATTAACCCACAGGTTTAGGAACATGTATTTAAAGTATTAGGCATGTTTCTGATACATGTTTGCTGTAAGTGCTGTAATAAATGTTAACATTTTTTAATTCTTTTTTAGGGTTGGGCACAATGAAATTATCGGAGTGTGCAGAGTAGGGAATAGCTCAGAAGGACTTGGCAGGGACCACTGGAATGAAATGCTGGCTTATCCACGAAAGCCAATCACACACTGGCATCCATTGATTGAAATGAAGAAGTCATTTAAAGAGGTATGTATTGTACACAACTTTTCAGTTCATGTAATTAGGAAATCAACAATGGTATGAGATGACTTCTAAGGAACCCTGAACAACGAGAATAACAAATTACTCTATTATTCTCCTTTATTAATAAATCTCAGCTGCTTGGCTGCCATAGTGACCCTAACTGATTTAAGCACATGCACCTAGCATGAGTCCAGTGCAGTCAGAACACCTAATCTGCCTATTAGTACTGCACCAGTTTTTCACCAATAAAAAAGTCAACAATTGCCAGCTCCATATTCTTATCTCATCAGATCTCATTTAATTCAGAACAGACTTTCTGAATAAATATAATCCAAAGACACCCAATCCTTTTCTAGGAAAAGCCATTTGACATCTATTCTGAAGATTGGTACAGAAATTCTCCTCTCAGAACACCTTTAAACTCTGAAGTCTTTAGAATCTGAAGTCTCTTTTTTTACCTTCTTTTGTTAAACAATCCTCTAGAGCTTTAATGCCAGAGTTAAATTGCCTGCAACAGAGGAGTGATTTATTACCAGAGATAAGCCCTGCAAAGCCCTCCGGGCTCCCAGGGCTTCACTTCCTCGAAGAGGCAGAGCTTTACACTGTAGCTCTGCCTCCTCCGCAGTCAATTTCTGCAGATCGCTACCTCTCCCCACCCCTCTCAATCTTCTCTCCTTGAGAAGGGCGGGCAGGAGGCAGAGATCCATGGAGATTGATTGCGGAGAGGCAGAGCAAGAATTCAAAGCTCAGCCTCTCCAGGAAGAAAAGCCCTGCGAGCCAGGGCAGCATGATCTGTGACCTGCAAAGTCGTAGAACTTTGCAGGTCGTTTTCTAGGTAATAAATAACTTCTCTGCTGTGGGGATGCAGCGATTTAACTCTGGCATTAAAGCTGAAGAGGATTGTTAAACAAAATAAGGTAAAAAAAGAGACTTCAGAGTCTCTTTAAGGGCCCATTTACACTTGTAAACGCAAAAATGCGAGCACTTACCGCTAGTGTTTTGCGTAGGTGATTTTACCACGATTATCGCTGTACAATCACTGTGCAAAATCACAGTTTTTTGAGATCGCGACAAGCACTTCATTAGCATGCTAATCGCGATCGCTCTTCTATCGCGGCAAGATGCTACAATGCAACGCGTTTTTGGTTGCTGCTAATCACAGAATGCCCGCAATCAGCAGCAATTGCGGCAGTGAGATTTCTGCCAAAAAGTTATAATTGCACTAGCGCTTTAAAAAGTGCTAGTGCTTCTGCGATTAGCGGTAAACAGTGGTGAAAGGGCCTTAAGGAGCTTGAAATAAAACATACAATTGGACAGGAAGAGGGACAATAGTTATATTTTGCATAATTACAGAGCAAAGATATCAGTATTGCCCATGGACCTCAACCACAGACTACAGAAAGAGCACAACATAGAGGTCATTCAGTGTTTACAATAAGTGAAAAGGGTATGTTTCATTTATGTATAACACCTACTTACCGTAATAGCATCAAAGGAATAGTCTGCACATTGTAACTTAATTTGCTTTATATTGAGCCTTTTCTGTCTGTCTTTAATTTCGACTTAAAGTATAAATCCATAAATGTATTATAATAAAATAGAATATGCAAATGATTAACTTTGCCCTATTTTGTTTTATCTTTTGCATTATTCATGTGTGCTATTGAAGCCACTGTTGTGCTGAATGACCTGTATCTACAAAATGCAGTTGATTACTAAAAAATGGTTTTCCATGTAAAGAACTTGCACGGTTGTATTTGTTTATGGCTCTTCCATGGCAACAATCATGCTGTTAGCATTTTCCTCTAGGCAGAATGCATATTCTGGGGGGCCTGCATTAGCATAAGAGAACATGACAGGTAATACAATAAAACTCTTTACCAGGTTATTTAAGTCAGTTTCCTGCCATATTATATCACATTTATCAGAAAGCTACAGTCAGGCTTTAAAACTGAGGCTTCTTAATTGTGTGTTTTTGAAATACACATGAACTACACATGAGTATTTACAATAATATTATAAAATAGGGCTGCTAAATAAGTATTTGTATAGATTGCATAAGAGAGTCAGTGGCGCAGCAATAGGGGCCCACTAGGGGCGCTCCCTCATCCGCAGTATTAGCTCATTAGTATGGCACATTTTGACTTAAAGTTACTTTTATTCAACCAGCAAGTAATCTTTTGACGGGAAATGGCATAGGTGTCTCCCAAAAGATAGTAAGAGGATGTATACGAGGCATTATTGTGGAAAAAAACATTTCTCAGCTTTATTTGAGCAAAAATTATTCATACCCTTCTCAATAAATCAACAGAAAAGCCTTTATTGGCTGTTACAGCAATCAAACACTTCCTATAATTGCAGATCAGCTTTTTGCATGTCCCCACAGGTACAGTATGTTTGCCCATTCATCTTTAGCAATGAGCTCCAAATCTTTCAGGTTCATGGGTCTTCTTGCCATCATCCTGATCTTTAGCTCCCTCCACAGATTCTCAATTGGATTCAAGTCAGGACTCTGGCTGGGCCACTCCAAAACGTTAATGTTGTTGTCTGCTAACCATCTCTTCACAACTTTTGCTGTGTGTTTTGGGTAATTGTCATCCTGAAATGTCCACTGGTGCCCAAGGCCAAGTTTCTCTTCAGACTGCCTGATGTTGTCATTGACAATCTTCACGTATTGCTCTTTTTTCATGATGCCGTTTACTGTGATTAGGTTCTCTGGTTCATTGGCTGAAAAAATACTCCCAAAGCATTAGGTTCCCACCACCATGTTTGACAGTGGGGATGGTGTTCTTTGGGTTGAAGGCTTCTCCTTTTTTATGCCAAATAAAAGGAAACATCATTGTAACCAAACAATTAAATTTTAGTTTCATCTGACCATAACACAGAAGACCAGAAGTCGCCTTCTTTGTCGAGATGAGCATTTGCAAAGGCCAAGCCAGCTTTTGTGTGCCTTATCTGGAGAAGTGGCGTATTCCTTGTTCTGCACCTATGGAACACAGCAGTGTGGATTGCCTGCTTTGAGACATTGCCACCAGCAGAGCCCAGATTCACCACGATGGCCTTGGTGGTGATCCTTGAATTCTTTTTCACCTCTCTCACTATCCTCCTGTCCAGCACAGGTGTCAGTCTTGGCTTCCGAACACGTCCTTTGAGATTTTCCACTGGAACTTGAAAACATTTAGAAATGGCCTTGTAGCCCTTTCCTGACTTGTGAGCAGCCACAATGCGCAGCTGCAGGTCCTCACTGAGCTCCTTTGTCTTAGCCATGACTGTCCACAAAACCAACTGCAGAGAGCTGCTGTTGTTCACCTGTTGAGTTGATTAAAACAGCGGTTCCCAATTAGTCAGAGTACTTAGGATGCTTTAGAACAGCTTAGACTATTTGGAATGGTATAGAACTTTGGATTTTCCCAGAGACTGTGACAGTTTGTGAAGGGTATGAATCATTTTGAACTGGACACTTTTTGCTCAAATGTAAATAAAAGCTGAGAAATGTTTTTTTTCCCCCCACAATAATGCCTCTTGTACATCGTCTTAGTATCTTTTGGGAGACACCTATGTAATTTCCCGTCAAAAATTACTTGCTGGTCGAATAAAAGTAACTTTAAGTCAAAATTTGGCAGGAGTATGAATAATTACAGGCAGCACTGTATATATATATATATATATATATATATATATATATATATATATATATATATATATATATATATAATGTGGATGACATATATATATATATACTATATATACATATACTGTACATATATATATATATATATATATATATATATATATATATATATATATATATATATATAACAATATATACATACACACACACATATATCCTCGTAAGGCTGGATTCCTTGCCTAAAAGAGGTAGGCATGATGCAATCGATGGGGGATCGGACGGGAAGTTGCATAGTGTGTATATGTCCAAAGTGCACCCGATACATAAAGCGATCGATTTTCCAATTATTAGTGCGTAAAATCACTTTATCGATCCGGAGCCGATCAGACATGTCGGAAATAATCTCCCAATTCCCATTTGTCGGGCGGGAAATTGCATTGTGTGTACCCAGCATAAAGGTGGTCCAAAAAAAATCTGGCCAGGAGTCAGAGACACATAGATAAAATAATGCTGGTTCAATATAAAAAATTAAGATTCAATCTTGCATTCAAGCCATCTGGCACCCATGTCACCAAGCGAAAAATATATTATACTTCATACACTAATAACCTGTGGTAGTTATCCCCACCTCTAATTAGTCAAATAATTCTCTTCAGACCCTAAAAGGAGAAAGCTGCCCTATTACCACCATGTGCAATGTTAGACATGTTGCTTGATGTACACAAGGGACCATGGTAATGTTCCGTGGCCCACAAAAAAACGTGGTCTGATGGTAAATGCTGAGGGTAGGCTGCCTATGCCAGCCTCCGTGTCTCTTCAGGCATCCACAGCTCCTATACACTTAGAGTGCTGGTAAATATGGGGGTGAGGGGTATCTGTGACTGCTAAGGGGCCTTCTGTTACTAATGTGGTGGCACCTAAGACTGCTAGATGAATGCCTGTAAATGCTGGTGGAGATGACAGTTTGTGACTTCTGGTGAGGGCATCTAATGACAGTTTAGGCCCGCCTGTTACTACAAGAAGACCTGAAACAACCTGTGACTGCTGAGGAAAAATTAGTGACGGTTGGTTTTGTGACTGTTGAGACTGCTTGATGTGTCTGCTGCAGGAGAGGTGTGTGATTGTTGTGTGGGCACTTGTGACTGTTGGGAAACGATTGCTGGGAGAGCCAGCTGTCACTGCTTGGAGTGTGTAAATCCTTGGTTGGTGCCTGTGACTGTTGGAGAAGCCTGTAATTGTTGGGAGAGAATTACAACTGCTGGAGGGGGCATACTTAAAGTGGATCTGTGAGGAAACGCGGAAGAGCCGCCGCCATGAGCCAGCGGCAGGCGGCTCTTTCCGCGCACGAGGGCATCACACACGGAGAGGCAGCCGCCTCCTCTCAGCATGAGGTGGCTGTCTCCGTGCAGGGACCTACAGAGCGCGGAGAAACCGCCGCGTTGGACGTGGCGGTTAGCGCACATACTTCCGCTGGGGAGACACCGCCGAGCGCGGCTGCTGTGGCTGGGACTCGTAGTCCCTCTGGTGTTAGAGTGACGCGCGCGCGCGCACTCAGGCAGAAGATTTATGGCAGCCAGAAAGGAGTCAGCTGACCAAGCTGGTCAGCTGACTCTGGCCCCACTCGTCATTGGTCCAGCACTTAGGGAGGTGCTGGGGGTGTCAGAATCTCATATTAATGCAGAGAACTGATCATCCCCCTTGCCCAAATCGTATACAAAAGTTAAATGGTTTGCAGATCAATTGAGTGAATTTCAAGATCCGTGAGTACGGGCAAAATCAAAATTAGATTGTGTGCTTTTCAATGTTATTATTGGAAGTGAGCTGTTTATTCCTACAAGGTTAAGAATGAGATAGTATTGAAGAGATGTTCACATGTTATGCAATATTGTTGTGTTAGTAAGATCAACCGTCTAAGGTCAAGATAGACACTGCTTAGCTAAGCCTATTTTATACGCAAGATGTTAATCACATAGTGTTCACATATATCTAATAAGCTGATCAATAATATACCCTTTATGACAGATTGTATTAAACAGTAGGCCTTAAGCCTTGTGCCTGCTACTACCAATTATAACCACAGGGGACATCTCTTGTGTCGGCCATTACCACTTATAACCACAAGGGGCATCTAGCTAACCCCATCTAAAAATAAAGAGTGAGGTAATGCTATAATAAGAACATGACTTCATGTGAAATCCCCTACCCCGACGCCATATTGGAAGAATTACAATAAAAAGGCCTGGCAGGCTAGCACATTGGGAGATCAAGCCTGAAACTCTACTGAGATGATTGAGGCCTAGCAAGAGACTACCTTCCATTGTGATTCTGAAATCCAAGAGAGGTAATATGCAATAATTCTTGGTGAATTCTTTGACAATTAGTCTATGCAAAAGTTAAAGACTTGTCTTTTTAAACTTCAGTAGTTTTTTGAGTTTTAGATAACTTTTTTCTATGCTATAAGTTTTACTTATTATAAGTTTTACTATTCAAATGCAAATGCAAGCTTAAGAAACAATTATCAAGCTTTGAAGGATTAAGAGATATCTACTTTAAGTTCTTCATATAAGAATAGAACTTCATATAATCATTTTAAAGGATAAAGCTATATTGTGTGTACTATACACTGTTCAATCTCGAGACAACAATTATCGATAAAGGATAAAAGCTACAGCAGAATATTTGCTATATTGAAATGGACTCTATTTACTAAAGGAACTTTGAAAATGTATTTTTGGATGAAAATGTATTTCTTGGAAGATTGACAACAACTGGAGAGATGTATATTCCTGTATATAAATGCTTTATCTATTTTTCTTAACAAGATAATTTTATAAAATTCAACAGCTGAGTGTTGCGTATTTCTTTCAGAGGTAAAACTGTTAACCTATAAATATTCTGTTTATAGTGAGCACGCACCCACTTCTGTCTAATTTTGGTTATGAAGGTTTAAAGGCTGGTCCTTTACTGAGTTGGTAATCATTTTAAGCAGATATCGATCAGATATTTGACAGGGGGACATCGGTGTATATATACTGCTACCTGGTCATTCCTCTGGTGTCTGGCATTGCAATCACACATGTGGGAGCACCCAGATCCGTAGTCAGATCCGCAAGTGTGCCGGGACCAGCTGGAGCTGTAATCCTACACTTAGCTAGATTCTGTTGATAGCTTAAAGTACTAGTTTGATTGTGATTATCTGTTATGACTTTTTGCCTGCCTGACTATCCTCCTGAACTTTGATCCTGTACCTCGATATTTCTGATAACCTGTTGCCGAACCCCGGCTCGTCCTAGACTCTGCTTCTGCCTCTTGATCCTGTACCTTGATATTTCTGATTACCTGTTGCCGAACCCTGCCTGTACCTTGACCCCGCCTTTGCCTTACGATACTGTACTTTATCTGTCCGTGTGTGTACGACCTGGCTTGTCCGACCTCGAGAGCCGACCTTACTGTTAGAGGCGGTTCCCTGTCCAGGTAGTGACACTTTCCCCAGAGTGTCACTCTCTGATATCCTTCCTTCGCTCAGCCTGACTCCTCCTGTCTCTGAGAGTCCAGGCCTCGGAAGGAATCTTTGCAGTACTCCTTACTGCTTTGAGGCCTAGTCCTCTAAGTGTTACTGTTACACCAAAACACTACACTCTACTCAGGTAAACAGAGGTTAGCTAGTATATCGGATTATCGGTGATACTGCAGATCACTTATAATCTGGTATACATCTGCATTCCCCGTGATACTGCAGATCACCGGTAATCAGATCCTCTCTGTGCTTCACCGATCGTTACAGAACGCCAGACCAAAACCTATATGGACGGACACTCTGACCGTCTGGGAGCAATGGCCTCCTCAATGGACGAGATCAATCGAATGCTGGGAGGGCACCAGACATTGATTGATTCGTTGTCCGGGTCATTACAAACCCTCCGGACGGCTATAGACGATCGCCTCCTAGTACTGATATACGTATGCCAGTACCCGAGAGATTTTCCGGCCACAGATCTGACTTTTGCAATTTTAGGAGTAGAGTGTTGTCGTATTTCGAGTTGAGACCCCAATCCTCAGGCACGATGGCTCAAAGGGTCACATTTATTAAAACATTATTGACTGGCAACTCTCAGACCTGGGCGTACAGTTTATCTGAGGGTGACTTAGCCTTAACGTCTGTTGACGAATTTTTCAAAGCAATGGCAGTAATCTACGACGACCCAGATATTGCCGCAACATCTGAGCAGCAGCTCAAGTTATTACGCCAAGGCAAGGGTCCAGTCGAGGATTACGCCTCTGAATTTAGGAGGTGGTCAGTGACAACCAGGTGGGACAACTTCGCCCTGTTAGACCGTTTCCTATTCGGGTTGTCGGACGAGGTCTCCAGCCTCATGTTGAGTCAGCCAGAGCCCACGACACTTGATGGCGCCATCTTGGCGGCCATCAGGATTGATCGCAGATTGCGTTATCAGCGACAAAACCAGGGTAAAGACCAGGTTAAGCTTGTCTCTTACGCAGCTCCTCCTGAGATGCCACCTACGCCTGTTTTACCTCCACCGGAACCTATGCAGATAGGTCGGTCAAAACTTCTCAGGTTGAGCGGAGACGCAGAATGACAGAACAGTTATGTTTATATTGTGCGGAGCAGGGTCATAGAGTACGAGATTGCCCCAACAAGCCAGGATATGGCTCCAAGAAGCCGGGAAACGGGCATGCCTAGGAGTAGTGGGGGGTGACACCCTAGGCACTCTATTCTCACCCCTTAAAGAGAAAAAGTTGCTTCTCCCTTGTGCTATTACATGGGAGAACAATTCTATAGCCACTGAAGCTTTTGTGGATTCCGGCTCAGCGGCTAATTTTATGAGTTTGGAATTTGCTAAAAGAATGGGTATTCCCCTCACCCCAGTGAAACCTCCCATCCAAGTCACGGCAGTGGACGATTCTCCCTTGCAACGGAATCGCTCTCTGTCACAGACTCCAGAGATGAAGGTTACTATTGGGGTACTTCATGGGGAACTATTGCAGTTTTTTGTTTTACACATGTCCACCTCCACTATCATCCTGGGCATGCCATGGTTACAAATTCACTCACCGCAGATAGACTGGGCCACAGGGCAGTTAACAGCATGGTCACCTCATTGTTTCCTGCAGTGTTTGGGGAGGCTGACGTTAGGTCAAACCAGGGTACAGGTGGAAGGTGTACCTGAACAGTACTCGGATTATGCTGATGTGTTCTGTCCTAAGGCCGCGGATAAATTGCCCCCGCATCGCCCATTTGACTGCCCCATTGACCTCCGTTCTGGTTGTATGCCTCCTCGAGGCCATCTGTATAATTTATCTGGCCCTGAAAAACTAGCCATGCAGGAGTATATCCGTGAAAACTTGGCCAAGGGCTTTATTCGGCCGTCCCGGTCACCCGCTGGGGCAGGCTTCTTTTTTGTTAAGAAAAAAGACGGGGGCTTACGGCCTTGTATCGATTACCGTGGCCTTAACAAAATCACAGTGAAGAATCGCTACCCGTTGCCACTAATAGACGATTTATTCACTCAGGTCACAGATGCTAGGATATTCTCAAAACTAGATTTACGGGGGGCATACAATCTGGTGCGTATAAGAAAGGGCGACGAATGGAAGACGGCCTTCAATACACCTGACGGGCATTACGAGTACCGGGTGATGCCCTTCGGGTTATGTAATGCCCCGGCCGTTTTCCAGGAACTCATTAACGAGGTCTTTAGGGAGGTGTTAGGGAAATTCGTTTTAGTCTACTTAGACGACATTCTCATCTTTTCTAACTAGATAAACTTTTACTCATTGCATAATTGTGTTCCTTTCATATAGTTTATAGGGGATTCCTTAAGCCAAATACTCTAATTCGCTATAAACTAAACAAGCCTCGCCCACAGCTTCTCCAGAGTGCCTTGGCACACTGAGCCTTTGTAGCAAGGGCTTATGGGAGCTCAGTCTGGGCAGGAGGAGGAGGAGGTGTTACTAGCCAGATATTTCAGAGGCAGAGGGGAGGAGGAGAAGGGAGTGAAGTTTTCACAGGCTGAGGGCTGGAGATGCACAGCAGCTTGCCTGTGTGTAATGTGACAAACAGATCGTGGCCGCTCTCATTGTATCACAGGAATAAATAATCATAACCTTGTTGAAGATGTTTGCAGCTAGATTTGCTGTGTAAACTATCTAAACTTTACATAAGATATATAGACAAGTTACTTGCCACTTTCTCTTATTGCAAGGAAAGGGAGAGGGGGCATTGCTGCATGGCCACCTGTTTTTGCAGTAGGCTGATTTCCAGAATCGTAGGACACCAAACACAGGTGACCAGGCAGTACTGACAACCTCCAGGGCCAGATTATTTATTCTTTACCACCCAAGGCCAATGTCACTAGCCGCCCCCATTCAGTATAGGTTGCCGAATGACCCCTCCCCCCACCCAAGTCCATAGCTGCCGGCCACAATGCAAATGTGCACAGAGAGCAAGGTGGCTGCTGCACAGGCGGCTAGCAGCAGAGTATTGATCTCCCTGCATTGCAGCATTTGCAAACTTGCAAATGCTGCACCAGTTTAGCCTGCTGCTTTGGTGCCCTTGCTCCTGTGGTGCCCTAGGCCATGGCCTAAATCCGGCCCTGACAGCCTCATTAGCAATCACATGCAGCACTTTCCACACAAATATAGGCAGCTAGGCAACACTGTGGCTCGAGGGGACAAATGCTTCCCAGCCCTGTGGCCCACTCTGCCCTTGGATCCCCTAGAGATGTAGAAGTGCAGGTTAATTTCAAGGATTTTCTAGCATTTAAAATATTTAACTTTCTGGGCTCATTTACATGGATGTTTCCATAATATGTTCCTGGTTGGTCTAAACTGCCCAAAAAACTCCCTGGAAATTGATACCTCTAAAAGATTATAACAATGGCCTCGATTAATCAAGACTTATCGAATCAATTACTGACAGTTCGGTAAAATACCGAACTCGATAAGTTGATTTCAGGATTCATCAAAGTTATCTACAGCTGTTAGCGAGCATTCGGTAATCATTCGGTAATTATTATTATTATTATTTATTGTATTTTATAAAGCGCCAACATATTACGCAGCGCTGGACAATAAATATATACAATGATACAAGGATGACAGACATAACAAGGTTATACACATAGAACAAAGTTATACATGCAAATTGTACAAAATACATGATCATGCAAAATGGGCTGGTTAGGTAGGCCCAGTAATACAAGTACAGGCTGTCATAGGACAGGAGCACATGATCCTGTAGATTACACTAGGGAGTGGAGGACCATGCCAGAGGCTTACAATCTAAAGGGAGGGGTGGAAACACTAGGTGGGGCTGTTAAATATTCCTTAGAGAGTTACTGTGTGGTAGGAGGTGGGTAGGCCATCATAAAGAGGTGGGTTTTGAGGGCTTGCTTGAATGTGTTGAAAGAGGGAGCAAGTCTGATGGGTGGTGGAAGGGCATTCCAGAGGGTGGGGGCAGCTCTTGAGAAATCCTGCAGGCGGGCATGGGAGTGTGAAATGCGTGGGGTGGTGAGGCGAAGGTCGTTGGAGGAACGGAGGGGGCGATCTGGTGTATACCTTTGAACAAGCTCCGAGATGTAGGTAGGGCAGGTTTTGTGCACAGATTTATACGCCAGGCATAGAATCTTGAAACGTATCCTGAAACGGATAGGGAGCCAGTGCAGGGATTCACAAAGGGGAGATGTGGATGCACAGCGGTGCGAAGAATGGATGAGTCTTGCAGGTGGGTAGGCCATCATAAAGAGGTGGGTTTTGAGGGCTTGCTTGAATGTGTTGAAAGAGGGAGCAAGTCTGATGGGTGGTGGAAGGGCATTCCAGAGGGTGGGGGCAGCTCTTGAGAAATCCTGCAGGCGGGCATGGGAGTGTGAAATGCGTGGGGTGGTGAGGCGAAGGTCGTTGGAGGAACGGAGGGGGCGATCTGGTGTATACCTTTGAACAAGCTCCGAGATGTAGGTAGGGCAGGTTTTGTGCACAGATTTATACGCCAGGCATAGAATCTTGAAACGTATCCTGAAACGGATAGGGAGCCAGTGCAGGGATTCACAAAGGGGAGATGTGGATGCACAGCGGTGCGAAGAATGGATGAGTCTTGCAGCCGCGTTCATCACTGATTGAAGGGGGGCAGTGCGTTTCAGGGGGAGGCCAGAAAGGAGGGAGTTACAGTAATCAAGGCGGGAGATGATGAGGGCATGGATGAGCAGTTTGGTCGTGTCCGGGGTTAAGAAGGGGCGGATCTTGGAGATGTTACGGAGGTGAAAATTGCAGGCTCTGGTGATGTTTTGGATGTGTGGGATGAAGGAGAGGTCAGAGTCCAAGGTGACACCCAGACAGCGGGCCTGGGAGGTAGGGAGAATGGTTGTGTTGTCGATTGTGAGGTGGAAATCTGGGAGGGGTGCAGCAGCATGGGGTGGAAAGATCAGGAGCTCGGTTTTGTCTAGGTTAAGCTTTAGGAACCTAGCTGACATCCAGGAGGAAATTGCTGAGAGACACGAGGAGACCTTGTTTATGGTGGTGGATTAGAGATCGGGAGTATGGAGGTAAATCTGAGTGTCATCTGCATAAAGGTGGTAATTGAAGCCCAGGGAGGAGATAAGCTTGCCAATTGAGGAAGTGTATATGGAGAAAAGAAGGGGGCCTAGAACAGAGCCCTGGGGGACCCCAACTGAGAGGGGGGCAGGGGTTGAGGAGGAGCTATTGAAGGAAGTGGTGAAGGAGCGATTGGATAGGTAGGAGGAGATCCAGGCCAAGGCAAGACCATGGATGCCCATGGACTGTAGTGATGGGAGGAGGAGGGAGTGGTCAACAGTGTCAAATGCTGCAGAGAGGTCAAGGAGGAGCAGGATGGAATAACTGCCTTTGGCCCTGGCAAGGGTAAGGTCGTTGACCACCTTGGCGAGGGCTGTTTCAGTTGAGTGCGCAGGTCGGAATCCAGACTGTAGGGGGTCAAGTAGGGTATTGGTGTTGATGTATTGGGTAATGCGTTGGTGGACTAGGCGTTCGAGGAGTTTAGAAGCATAGGGAAGGAGGGAGATTGGGCGGTAGTTTGAGGGTAGGGATGGGTCGAGTGAGGTTTTTTTCAGCAGGGGAAGTACAGTGGCCTGTTTGAATGCTTTGGGGAAGATGCCTGTGGAAAGGGAGAGATTGAACAAGGAGGTGAGGACTGGGGCCAGGTCAGGGAAGTGGGGACGAAGAGTATTCGCGGGTACCGGATCACAGGGAGAGGATGTGGGGAGGGGGAAGCCACTAGCAGCAGGCTGACTTCATCAATGGTGGCAGGAGCAAAAGAGGTGAGGGGTGGATGAGACAGGGGAGCAGCTGGGAGGGAAGGCAAGGGGACCACCTGATAGGCATTGGGAAGGGAGGGATGGAGGAGGGAAATTTAATTGCGTATTGTTGCGATTTTAGTGGTGAAGTGGTTGGCAAAGTCGTTTGCTGAGAGGGAGGAGCTGGAAGGGGGAGGAGTGGGGTTGAGGAGGGAGTTGAAGGTAGCAAAAAGCTGTCGAGGGTTGGAAGCTTGGGTTCCAATCAGTGCTGCAAAGTACCTTTGTTTAGCCTCAGAGAGGGCAGTGTGGAAGAGTAACAGTTTGGCCTTGTAATCTCGGAAGTCAGAATTGAGATGTGATTTCCTCCATTTCCTTTCGGCTGCTCGAGTTTCTTTCCTGAGGTTACGTGTGTGGGTGTTGTGCCAGGGTTGGGGGTTGGGGGGCTTGTTAGGGCGGAAGATTAAGGGGGCAGCTTGATCTAAAGCAGATGAGAGGGCAAGGTTATATTGTGCAGCCGCTTCATTGGGGCATGTTAGGGTGGGTAGGTGGGAGGAGAGGGAGAGAAGGGGACTTGCTAGGACATTTGGGCTGAGGTTACGTAGGTCTCTCTGCCATCGACCAGGCTGAGGGGTGGGGAGAGAAGTTGTTGGTGGGGAGATGGTGAAGGTGAGGAGGTGATGGTCAGAGATAGGGAAAGGTGCGATGTCCAGGTTGCTGAGGGAGGTGGACTTTGAGAATATGAGGTCAAGAGTATGACCAGCGCGGTGGGTGGCGGAATTTGTGTGCTGAGAGAGACCAAGGGATTTGGTGAGGGAGAGTAGCTGCTTGGCAGCCGTGGAGATAGGCTCATCGATAGGTAAGTTGAAATCCCCGAGTATGATGGTGGGGAGGTCAGATGACAGGATGTGGGGGAGCCAGGAGGCCAGGTTGTCCAGGAAGAGTGAAATTGGAGCAGATGGGGGGTGATATAGGACCGCAATGATGGCTGGGAGAGGTTGGTACAGGCAGATTACATGGGCCTCAAAGGATGAGAAGTGCAGGGAAGGGGGCGGTGATAGGACCCGGAAGGTGCAGGATGCGGAAAGAAGCAGACCCACTCCTCCTCCAGACCTGTTGCCAGGTCTGGGGGTGTGACTGAGATGCAGTCCCCCATAATAGAGAGCAGCGGCTGAGGTACAGTCAGAGGGGGTGAGCCATGTCTCTGTGAGGGCGAGGAAGGTGAGGGATTTGGAGAGGAAGAGCTCATGGATGGATGTGAGCTTGTTGCGGACAGATCTGCCATTCCATAGACCACAAACAAAGGGAGAGAGTGCCTGGGGGTTGTATGGATGGGAATGAGATTATTATGGTGTGGTCTGCAGATGCAAGAGGAGTGTGGAGGGGCTGGAAGGGGGGTGGCTGGGAGTTTAGGGACCAGTGGGGGTCTAGGGATGGGTGGGTTGAGGATGGAGGGAGAAAGTACTGGGACCAGCTGGAGAAGCAGGTGGAGGAATAGCATGTGGTAGTGGTGGAGGGGTGGCAAAGGGTTGGTAGGAATATGGTGGGTGAAGTGTGGGTGAGCCAGAGAAAAGACAGGGGGGAAGGGGTACATTACATTGTGTGGTGAGGAGGCTGGCAGTGGGGCTAAAAGATTGAGGAAGTTACCTTGGTGTAAAGCTGATTTCTGCTGAATTGCTGTTGAATTCTTGTAAATTCTGGTTAATTTCCACCCTTTGAAAACGACCCTTAGAAGACGACCCGAAGTCGGCCGACCCGACTACCAGACCTCCTGATATACACACAGCATCAGAGCAAATGAGTAATCAGGATGGTCTGGCAGACGATTTACAATTAAGCAGGGGGGTGGGCCGTTAGAGTCTCCTGCAAGTCAAACAAGCTTGTAGGTGTTACAACTTTGTTTGAAATTACAGATAGGCTAGCAGTGTGAAACAAAAGCCAGAATTTCAATAGCAAGTAGTAAATTACAATGTAAATATGTTACTTAGGTGCTACTAATATGAAAAGCAGAGCAGGACAGCAGAAATGAGCCACATGCAATAGTTTAGAGATGAAACATACACAGCAGATGGATGCAGTAGGAATCGGTTTCAAATTGAGTGCAGGTCAGATTAGAGATGAAACATACACAGCAGATGGATGCAGTAGGAATCGGTTTCAAATTGAGTGCAGGTCAGATTAGAGATGAAACATACACAGCAGATGGATGCAGTAGGAATCGGTTTCAAATTGAGTGCAGGTCAGATTAGAGATGAAACTTACACAGCAGATGAATGCAGTAGGAATCGGTTTCAAATTGAGTGCAGGTAATGATGCGATAAAACGGAAGAAAGTGCAATTCATGAAAGTGAAAGTGGGCGTGGTTTAGCGTTAAATTTAGGATTAGTTATCTCCGTCACAGCTCTGTCGTTATTCCTGTCAGATCATTGCTGACAGAGAAGATGGAGCCATTTGAAGTGGTTATGTATCCGCTGAGAGTGATTCAGAGATGGGCAAGAATAAGGTCTAAAACCATATCAATTTGCAAGAGAATGGATTTATTTGCTATACCAGGACATCAGAATTTCTTTTGAATCATCTTGTAAGAGAACACAGGCAGTGCCAGAGTTAACTAATTTGCTAGCTGCACTACATTTTTTTCAGAAAAAGCTCCTATCAAGCCGTAGCTGGCGAAATTGTGGGATTGTCCCAAGCCACTTCCAGAATCCTGGTCCAGGTGTTAAGCCCTGTTTGGAATGTTGCTACATGGTGTTCAAAGGACTGCCTTTTTACCCACAATTCCACGGGAATCTTATGGCCTTGTGTTAAATTACCGCAGTAAAATGGAAATATCGACACGTTACCGAATGGTTACCGCATTGTTATCGATATTTTTTCGAAGTCACACCGAATACGAAAAAACCTTGATGAATACAACAAGAAATCGATAAACTTTGAATTCCGTAATTTAACGAACTGGAAAAAGTTATCGCAAAGACAATGATGAATCGAGGCCAATGTTAGTTAACGTGGTTGTGTTAGCAGTGTTGAGGGCTTTTCCACACTGCGTGCGCTTTCATATGATTTTTTTGAAGCACATGTGTTTTGCCGATTGCAAGGGCACCATGATTAGCAGAATAATAGTGGTGCCCCATACATAGTGTTACGATCTGTTTTTAACACAATCACAGTTTGTCTGCATTTAAAATTATGTTAAATGAATGGGAGAGTATGCAAATCACATAGAAAACGCGGTACATCGAGAATCATAACTGCCTTTGCTGATCGCATTCATAATAGCAGCGAAATGAGTGCTGAAAACCAGTGCAGGGACAAGGTCCTCCAGCACCCAAGGCTGAGACACCAAAGTGCGCCCCTCCATCCCTCCCACCCCAGCCATCACACACTGATTGCTATTAGACTAAGAGGGCCAAAGGGCCCACAACCTCCCCAACACCTTAATATCTAGTTATCTGGCTTGCAGTCACTGCTATGTATCCCCTTTTCTTATTTTTTCTGCTTCATACACAATTAGGAATGACAGCTGAATTAATTGTGCGCCCCCTCCTACACTGCACCCTAAGGCTGGAGCCTCTCCAGCCTATGTCTCGGCCCAGCCCTGCTGAAAACCAATGAAAATCGTGCAGCACACAATGATTGTGAACGGAATTATCAGTGTGGAAGGGCCCTTAGTCAACACAGCAATTATGCAGCAGTAGAGAAGAGCTAAATGCAGAGTTTCAGAAATGGCAAACACAGAAAACACTGGTTTAAGAGCCTGCCATTTTTCTGGTGTCCAAGAGGTATTGCATTCACTGGACCATAAGAAAACAAGGGATGATATGGCTACTTAGAGAATTCTCTCCCTCGAATCATAGAAAATGTCCATCCAAAGTCTTCTTGTTCCCTGAAGTATCACACAAGTGGGTAAGCAAAAAACATCACTCTGCGCAATTTTTAATAACATACAATACAATAACATTTCTATAGCGCTTTACTCCCATAGGACTCAAAGCGCTTTAAGATGCAGGAGAACTGTGGGGGACAGAGGCAGCACTGGAAAGGTAGTCATGGCCACATAATCTCCATAAAGACTGATTTCAGATACCGTAGTTGCAGGAGCAACTCCGATTACCAGTACTTTGTTTAAAGTACGTCCCGTTTTCTGCTGGTGATTTTTTCCACGAAAATCACTGGCCAAATTTGCAGTTTTGAAGCGATCGCGATTAGCGGTTCTATATATGCTAATGTGATCACTCCAGAATCGCCAGAAAAATGCTGCAGGCTACGCGTTTGCATTTCAGCTAATCGCTGCAAATCGCAAAATGCTTACATGAGAACAGCCACATAGACTAACATTGCACAAGCGCTTTTCAAAACGCTAGCGATTTCCAGCGATGCTGAAATCGCCTGAAAAGCGCTCTATTGTGAATAGGGCCTTATTCTCCCCATCTGAGCAAGAGACATACAGGGACACTGCTCTACTGCTCTTAAAGCGGACC
Organism: Hyperolius riggenbachi; assembly: GCF_040937935.1. NCBI lineage: Eukaryota > Metazoa > Chordata > Amphibia > Anura > Hyperoliidae > Hyperolius > Hyperolius riggenbachi. The sequence continues at coordinate 362,995,877 of NC_090647.1, read as the reverse complement.
TAAACTCAGAACATCCTCTCTACTATAAAGGATACACAACAGCATAATAACCTTTAAACAAAAAACATTTCTTTGTTACAGCTGATATGAATCCTTAAATAATTCTGCACTGTTTCTACTTCCTGATTCATGGAAGCAGACATATTGTTAATAGCCTGTGCTTTCAAATGGGCTTATCTGCCATCTCTGCCATAGGCCGTAATGTGACACAGGGGGGAGATCACATTACAACTGATTATACACAAATGAGGGGGAATTAAACAGGCTAAACTCTCTAAATACATACAGGGTGTATTTCTCTATGTTTTCCTTCTGTCCTGTGCAAGAGTTCAGGTCCACTTTAAGACGGTACACAGATCACTTGCAGCAACCGCTGTGTTTGTTTTTACTTTTACAGGAATAAGTAAAAGTAATTGTGTGTATGTCTGCAGTTTTTTTTTCCTAATATATATATATATGTCCCTGCATACATTATTTGATGTAGAACTATACACACAGTGACACTGCCCAGGAAGCAGATGGTGGGCATCTTGGATTTTAACAGGATAAAAATGAAAGGAGCACAGGAGAGCAACAAAAATTACCCGAATAGCCTGTATTTGGCATACACTTTCGGGGGGGGGGGGGGGGCAATGTTTATTTTAAAGGTACCTGCTCATCTCAGGTTTCCTTAAAAAAAATGTTGCGGCATGCTGAGTTATGATCATCATTTTTTTCTGCTAGAAAATTTCATAAAACAGATTAAGTCCTTATTGAAATGAATGTTTCACTGATTAAAGACTGTTACCTACAACAACATTAATGATTTCCAATAAGCTAGCGTCTAATGAATGTTCATGTCATGTTTGCACTTTTTGATGCTTGAGTAGCTTTTCATAAACATCGCCCTGTAATGGCTTATTGACTTTTCCCCATCTTTTATGTCCCCTGACATACATTTAACTTTGCAGTGCTGGCAGAAATTGTCAGTGTTATTTCTCAGTACAAATTGAATATTAGGCCCACTGAGTTAGATGATATATATATTGAACATTTGTGTAAGTATGAAATAACACAGTTTCTTTATAATGTCACATTTTGAAAATGAGAAAATGACAATCTAGATGAAAGGGCATTGCCTAATGAGAAAACAGAATGGATATTACATGTTCTTTCCAAATTAATCGGTGTGATGATTGGCAGAAGCTCTGGTTTTCATGGTGAACTCCTCCACTATAACCTGTGATTCATGAAACTGCTCACATAGGTTATTTTAAAGAGAGCTGCAAAGAGAATTGAGAAGTAGAGAAGAAGTGGTGCCGTAGTGCAATGCAACCCAATATGTTTCATCTGTTTAGAACAGAGTTCACAGTGCTCAGTTACATTGCAGAATAATTCTGCATGTCTACTCTGCCCATACAATTCTGTAGGCCTGTTCACAGTACTGCATTGTAGCTGATCGCGATATTCTAACTCATTGCACGCATACTTTGTATTAAAGTCTATGTCCAGTCTCTATTGCAGTTCACACTAAAATATGTGTTATGCAAAACCCGTTGCTCTTGGCAAGTTTTCAGTATTGTCCATGCCCCCAGGCCTGGGACAAGGTCCTCCAGCACCCAAGGCTGAGTCACCAAAGTGTGCCCCTCCATCCCTCCCACCCCAGCCGTCACACACTGATTACTATTAGAGTAAGAGGTGCCCCAGGGCCCCCAACCCCTCCCCCCCAACACCTTAATCTCTAGTTATCTGGCTTGCAGTCACTGCCATGCATCTCCTTTTCTTATTTCTCTCTGCTTCAAACACAATAGGGGAATAATAGCTGAGTGTAATGATTGGGTGCTGCAATTTAGACGTCTGATTATTTGTGATCTGCAGAATCACCAATAATACAGACGCTATACCTAATTATGTGGTGATCTGCAGTATCACCAATAATACTAGTATAGCTAGCTGAGAGTAAGGTGTGGTGTTTGGTGCAACAGTAGAATAAATGGATAGATCTCACCAGAGGAGCTGGTGAGTACTATCTGCAACAACAGGGCTAGACCTCACCAGGGGAGCTGGTGGGTACTAGCTGTAACAACAGTGCTAGACCTCACCAGAGGAGCTGGTGGGTACTAGCTGCAACAGTATAGACTTCTCCAGAGGAATTGGAGGGTCTACCAACACAAATAACAATACCTTTACCAGAGGAGCTGGCAAAGTACTAATAATGAGAGAATTAAAGAAGTTTGGCTAAACCTTACCAGAGGAGCTGGTAAGGTACTGACAGAGTTAACTAGACCTTGCCAGAGGAGCTGGTAAGGTACTAACAGCACAAATGACTAGGGTAGTTAGCTAGACCTTGCCAAAGGAGCTGGCAAGGTACTAACAGCACAAGTGACTGAATAGTTTAACTAGACCTTGCCAGAGGAGCTGGTAAGGTACTATCAGTCACTGGAGCTATGCAAGTAAAGCTGAACCTCACCAGAGAAGCTGGTGGGTTCTAATAGCTAAAGCACCTCACCAGTGGCTAGGGCCCACTGGTGAGTAGAGTAGTCAGACAGGCAAGGGTTCAATAACAGGCAGGTAGAGATAGTACAAAATCGGCAGGCGAGAGAGTAGTAAATATCAGGCAGAGGTTCAGCAACTTAAGTCAGAAAGGCAGAGGTACAGAATCGTTTAGCAATAGCAAGGTCAGAGAGTAGCCAGAATCATACACAGGTTATCAGAATACAATGTAATAATAACTAACTATAGATAGATGTATATTGCAAACACTGCATATACATCTATCATCAACAGGAACCTCACTAGGTCTGAGCGCTAACACGAGTGTATTCGCAACAGCAGACGAGTTGCCAATGATCTGTGAAGGCTTAAGAAGCCGAGGAGAGCCCAGCGCCATGCCCCCTAGCAATCAGCCAATCCGAGCGGCGTGAGTCACTCCTGACGTCAGCCGACCGGCAGGTCAGCTGACGCGCCTTCTTCCAGCATAAAGGTCCTGTCTCCTCGCGCGCCCGTGCGATACAGAGAGCCTATGAGCAAGAGACAATGCCGTTCCCGGTGTGTTGGACGCCGCCGGCACGGATAAGGCCTGTGAACAGGGAACAATGGCGGCTGCGGGACTAGCCTGTGTATCCGCAGCCGCCATAGTTTCAGATGTTACACTGAGTGAGTAGTGCACTCCCTCCTACACTGCTCCAAGAGGCTAGAGCCTCTCTCACCTCTCCCTCGGCCCGGCCCTGCATGCACCTGTCTTTGTTAATCACTCCATACACTTAAATCACTGAGGATTCAGACACAATTATGACTCATATTCCATTCCCTACCTTATGTCAATCCTTTTGTCAAATATATAATACATGTATCCTTAATAGATTATCTCCAGGTAAATGCAGGGAACTTCTAAGATGCTAAAACATGGCCTGCCATAATTCAGTTAAAGTCAGCTTCATTAAAAAAACACTATCTCAAAAATCATAACATTTAAATCTGACAGAACCGACAGGTTTTGGAGTAGCCCATCTTCTCATAGGGGATTCTCAGGGTTTTCTTTATTTTCAAAAGCACTTAGTGAATGGCGGTTTCTCTTACCAACTGCCAAAAAAGTGTGAAGGCAGCAGGCGGGCTGGCCAGCATCTTTGTATAAATCCTTTTCAGGGAGTGTCTTTATAAAGATTAAAGGCCATGCTGAGAATCCCTCATGAAGAGATCGACTAGCCCAAGACCTGTCGGTTCTGTCAGATTTCCACTACATACTATAAGTGACAGGAACATAGGAGTAGAGATGGCCCGAACGGTTTGCCGGCGAACGGTTCCAGGCGAACTTCCGGTTCAATTCGCCCCCATAGTGCACCATTAGGGTCAACTTTGACCCTCTACATCACACTCAGCAGGCACATTGTAGGCGATCAGGCTACACTCCCTCCTGGAGCCACTCACCCCTTATAAAAGGCAGGCATCGCCGGCCATTTTACTCACTCGTGTGCCTGCAGTAAATAGAGAAGGGACAGCTGCTGCAGACAGAGCAGACTCTCATAAGGAAAGATTAGTTAGGCTCTTGTAGGCTTCTTAGCTTGCTCCTTGCTGATTCTTATTGCTAAATTAGCACCCCACAACAGCTCTTTTGAGAGCTAATCTTGTTCTTGTGATCTATTTTTTTTTCTGTGTGTCCCACTGACACTTGTGTTGCATAGACAGTCTTAATAATTCATACTGTGTGTGCCACTGCCAGGCCCAGTACATTCAGTGACTACCTGTGTGTGTGACAGGTGCACATTACCCATCACTGCATATACCTACCTGTTGTTCACGGTGCACCCACCCACCTATGTGAGCGCACGCAGTGTCACTGTGCCTGTCCGCTACCTGTCTGTGTGTGGCAGGTGCATATTGTAATACCCATTACTGCATATACCTACCTACCTGTTGTTCACAGTGCACCCACCTACCAACGTGAGTTGAGCGCACGCAGTGTCACTGTGTCTGTTCGCTACCTGTCTGTGTGTGACAGGTGCACATTGTAAAACCTATTACTGCATATACCTACCTACCTTTTGTTCACAGTGCACCCACCTACCTACGTGAGTTGAGCGCACGCAGTGTCGCTGTGTCTGTCCGCTACCTGTCTGTGTGTGACAGGTGCACAATGTAAAACCCATTACTGCATATACCTACCTGCCTTTTGTTCACAGTGCACCCACCTACGTGAGTTGATCGCACACAGTGTCACTGTGCCTGTCCGCTACCTGTCTGTGTGTGACAGGCGCACATTGTAATACCTTTCACTGCATATACCTACCTGTTGTGTTCAGTGCACCCACCTCATCACTGCATATACCTACCTGTTGTGTTCAGTGCACCCACCTCATCACTGCATTTACCTAACTGTTGTGTTCAGTGCACCCACCTCATCACTGCATATACCTACCTGTTGCGTTCAGTGCACCCACATACCTACGTGAGTGCACGCAGTGTGATATACCACTCCGTGCATACCTGTTAACTGCACGTGCGTGATTGCACATTGTATTTGTCAAGTCAGTGCATACCTTTCACTTCATCCCCCCCCCCCCCCCCCCCGATATGGAAAAAACTGACAAAACAGGTAGAGGCAGAGGTAGAGGCAGACCCAGAGGAAGGCCACCTGGCAGGTCTGTGCGAGGTCGTGCTGATGTAATTTAGTGCGGCCCTGGACCAAAGTACAGTGCTCAGAAGAAGGCACGTCCCATCAACTCCCAAGATTGTCAGGACGTGGTTGACTATATAACACAGAACACCTCATCTTCCGCAGCCACCAGCGCTACTCCAAGTACCACATCCGCTACATTTGACAGTTCTCAGGAGTTGTTTGGTGGGGAAATCACTGATGCACAGCCATTATTGTTACAACCAGATGAAGGCGCTAAGCAAGTTACACCACCTCATATGTCTGAGTTAGGCGACACTATGGATGTAACGTGTGCGGAGTGGGATGATGAAGTACCTGCTGTTGGTGCAGTTTTGGAGGTGTCTGAAGCAAGCGAAGCTGGGCAGGATGATTATGATGATGACGATGATACGGATCCCATGTATGTTACCAATAGAGGAGATGAACAGGGGGACAGTTCAGAGGGGGAGTCAGAGAGGAGTAGGAGGAGCTGAAAGAAGCAGGGGGAGCTCCTCGTCATTAACAGCTGGTGGCAGTGTCCGGCGGCATGTATCGCCACCTTTGTACAGCCAGTCAACATGCCCTTCAACATCAGCTGCTGATGCCACCATAGTGCCATCACCCCAGGGGGGCTCAGCGGTTTGAACATTTTTTAGTGTGTCTGCCTCAGATTGGAGCAATGCCATCTGTTCTCTCTGCCTCCAAAAATTGAGCCGTGGAAAGGCCAACACCCACGTAGGGACAAGGGCCTTATTAAGGCACATGGCGAAAAGGCACAAACTGCAATGGGAAGAGCACCTGAACAAAAGCAGCACACAAAAGAAAAGCCACCCTCCTTCTCCTCTTCCTCCTTCAGGTGCAGCATCTTCAGCCGCTTTCTCCCTTCCACCTTCACAGCCACCCTCCTCCACTCCACCTCTGCCCTTGAGCAGTTCCTGCTCCTCTGTCCAAAGCAGCCAGGTGTCCGTGAAGGAAATCTTTGAGCAGAAGAAGCCAATTTCTGCCAGTCACCCCCTTGCCCGGCGTCTGACAGCTGGCTTGGCGGAACTGTTAGCTCGCCAGCTGTTACCATACCAGCTGGTGGACTCTGAGGCCTTCCGTAAATTTGTGGCCATTGGGACACCGCAGTGGAAGATACTAGGCCGCAATTATTCCTCTAAAAAAGCGATACCCAAACTGTACCGTGAAGTGGAGAGGCAAGTGGTGGCACACAGCGTTTGGTCAAGGGTCCACCTGACCACAGATGCCTGGTCTGTCAAGCACGGTCAGGGCCGCTACATTACTTACACAGCCCATTGGGTCAACCTGGTGACCGATGGCAAGCAGGGAGTACGTGGCTGTGCAGCGGACTAACTTGTGAAACCTGCACAGGTTGCAGGCAGGCCTCCTGCCACCTCCTCTCCTTCTCCTCCTGCTACATCCTCTTCGCTATCGTCCTGCTCCTCCTCCTTGGCAGAATGGCAGTTCAACTCTACTGGTGCTGCGATCTCTTTTCCAGCTACACAGCCCCATCTCCCCATGCTGCATGCCAGGTACGACGGTGTCACGCCATCTTAGACATGTCTTGCCTCAAAGCGGAGAGTCACACTGGACCAGCTCTTCTGGCTGCTCTTAACAAACAGGTGGATCAGTGGCTGACCCTGCATGGCACATGTGCTGAATCTAGTCATTCAAAGATTTGTGTCAAAGTACCCGGGCTTAGAGGACGTCCTGAAGCAGGCCAGGAAGTTGTGTGGGCATTTCAGGCGGTCTTACACGGCCATGGCACGCTTTGCGGACATTCAGCGGAGAAACAACTTGCCGGTGAGACACTGGATATGTGATAGCCCGACTCACTGGAATTCGACCCTGGTCATGTTCTCTCGTCTGCTAGAACAGGAGAAAGCCGTCACCCAGTACCTGTACAATTACAGTAAAAGGAAACAATCTGGAGAGATGGGGATGTTCTGGCCCAACAACTAGACACTGATGCGAAATGCATGCAGGCTTATGCGGCCGTTTGAGGAGGTGACCAACCTGGTGAGTCGCAGTGAAGGCACCATCAGCAACTTGATCCTGTACTCTTACTTCCTGGAGTGTGCCGTGCGTAGAGTGGTGGATCAAGCTGTGGAGGAGCATGAACAGGAACAGTTATGGGAGGAACAGTTGTGGGAGCAATTTTCAACAGAAACAGATGTTTCCTCAACACCTGCGGCAGCACAGAGGGGGGAGGAGGAGAAAGAGTCGTGTGGGGAAAAGGAGTCAGACTCGGAATGATGAGGAAGGTGTTTCTTTGGAGGAGGAGGAGGAGGAGGAGGCGGCGGCAGAAGAAAAACCGCAGCAGGCGTCGCAGGGGGTTTGTGCTGCTCGACGTTACTGTGGTATTGTTCGTGGCTGGGGGGAGGAGGAGGACTTAACTGACGTCACTGAGGAAGAGCAAGAGGAGATGGATAGTACGTCTGGATCCAACTTTGTGCAGATGGCGTCTTTCATGCTGTCCATCCTGTTGAGGGACCCCCATATAAAAAAAACTCAAGGGGAATGAGCCGTACTGGGTGGCCGCACTACTAGACCCTCGGTATAGGCACAAAGTGGCGGACATGTTACCAACTCACCAGAAGGCAGAAAGGATGCAGCACATGCAGAACAAGCTGGCAACTATGCTTTACAATGCTTTTAAGGTTGATGTCACAGCACAACGCAATAAAGGTACCACTGCCAGTAATCCTTCTACCATGTCCACGCAGGCAAGGACGGGATGCTCCAGCGATCTTATGCGATGTTGGACATGCGGACATTCTTTAGTCCAACGCCTCAACTTAGTGCTTCCGGCTCCACCAATGTCTGGACCGGCAGGTAGCCGACTACCTGGCCTTAAGTGTGGATGTAGACACTGTGAGCAGCGATGAACCCTTGGACTACTGGGTGCACAGGCTTGACCTGTGGCCAGAGCTGTCCCAATTTGCCATCCAACTTCTGTCTTGCCCTGCCTCAAGCGTCCTGTCAGAAAGGACCTTCAGCGCAGCTGGAGGCATCACTGAGAAGAGAAGTTGCCTAAGTCACAAAGGTGTTCAGTACCTCACCTTTATCAAAATGAATGAGGCATGGATCCAGGAGGGCTACTGCCCGCCCGAAGACTAAGTCAGTCCCCACACACAGCATCTCTGCCTGCACGCTGTGTGACTGGCTGCTTGCCCCAAGACTAAGTCACTCCCCACACAGCACCACCGCCCGCAGGCCGCTTGACTGCCTTCTCCGCCACCATCAACAGGGTCCAGGACTCCAGGCGGATTCCTGGATTTTTAAGGCTGCTGCTAGCAGCGGCTGCTATAATAATTTTTCTAGTGCGTGTACATGCCTGCCTAATTTTTCTGGTTGCAGTGCAGCTGCAACAACAAAACAAAAGGCATGTACATGTGCCCATTCCCCTTTGTGATCATTACCTTGCCGCGGTGAAGGGGCTTGCGTATCACAATGAAGCAATGACCGCCGGCTATATGAGTGTCTCGGGGGGTGGCACACCAAAGATAATAAGGTCGTTGCTTCATTGTGGACAGACCAAATTTGATCAGCTGGACAGTCACTGTTCTGTTTTTCAGCTACCTCATCCCGGTGACCATATGGGCTGGAAAGCCTTCATCACCTGCACTCTCGTCATGGTGCGCACCAGTCAAGCACGGCCGTCACTACATAAACAGCTGTTTGTAGTCACTGCATACCTTTCACTGCATCTTTGACTGCACATTGTATTATACCTGGCAGTCAGTGTATACCTTTCACTTGAATGGATGGCAGACTTGCCCTCCATAACAGATTCTCATTACAGGTAGTACAGTCTATCAGTGTCATATACAGCAGGGACTCGAAAGTCCTCTGGTATTGTTATTTTTGGTCACTACCTCGGGATGTGCATGCCATGCCTGCTGCCTTACTTGGATGTGTGGTAACCGTTCCTGCTCCTTTGCCCACAGTGTGCCTGCTGCCTTCCTTGGATGTGTGGTGGTGGTAGCCGTTTCTTAGGCTCCCACTCCGGACCGGAATCAAACCAGGATTTCCTGGCCATTACCAGTGGTCACTCACAATGGCAGACTTGCCCCCCATAAAAGATTCTCGTTACAGGTACTGAACAGCAAGCAGAACAAGTATTTAAAAAAATAGATGTGAGCTTTAACAATGGTAGAGAAAGAACCAGTGAAAGTTGATAAGGCAGTCAGACATTACCTTACATCACTGAGTGAGGAAGAGCAATCTCGCCGTGGTGCGCACCAGTCCAGCACGGCCGTCACTACGCAAACAGCTGTTTGCGGTGCGTTACACAGTGAGTTTGGTGTGTCAGTGTGAAGCAGTACACTAATTACACCTCCTGATTGATGTATACACATGCAAGATGTTTTAAAGCACTTTAGGCCTGCAATTTAGCATTCAATGTGATTTCTGCCCCTAAAACGCTGCTTTGCGTCCAATCCGGATTTTCCCCCGGGACTTTTGGCATCTATCCGACTCATCCATGCCCCCCTCCAGGTGTTAGACCCCTTGAAACATCTTTTCCATCACTTTTGTGGCCAGCATAAATGTTTCTAGTTTTCAAAGTTTGCCTCCCCATTAAAGTCTATTGCGGTTCAGGAAAGTTCGTGCGAATCGAACGTTTGGCGGAGGTTCGCGAACCGAAAATCGGAGGTTCAGGCCATCTCTACATAGGAGAAAAGTAATTTATGGCTCATTTTACTCTGGAAGAAACATACTTTTTATTTGTATGTGTTTACATATATTTTACATTTTTTCACGATAGTGGTCCTTAAAGCTTTCAATCTCACTATTCAGCAGGGTTGGTAGTAGTGAGTGCCAGAATATGTTTCAGACACAAATATATTGTGCATGGGCCAGTCTGCAAAGACTACACCTATAATGGTTTTCTCAACCTAAACAAATATTGCATCCACTCTGCTTGTAGCTAAAATTTGTGAACTCGTAATTTATGATCCCTCTGTGACAGTTTGAGCCCCAATTGTGTGAGGATTGAGTAAACAAGTGGTGTTATCTATTAGTCATAAATCAGCTAACATCCTCTTATGACCCCATTTAGATCTTTTGTTTCATTTAAGGCATCTTTATGACATGTTTTTATGCTTACAAAAAAGCTATGTATCCCCTTTTCATTTTACATTTTTTCACGATAGTGGTCCTTAAAGCTTTCAATCTCACTATTCAGCAGGGTTGGTAGTAGTGAGTGCCAGAATATGTTTCAGACACAAATATATTGTGCATGGGCCAGTCAGCCTTTTCATGTTGCATGTATATAGCTGTCTGTTCCAACAACTTGTACGCAAACAGGATTGTAGTCTGAAGAAGGCTGCACAGCCGAAAGCTTACTCTTGTTCTTTTAAGTTAGCCAATAAATGCTATCATCCTGATTTAAAATATCTTGCTTTTACTTATGGCTAACATAGTACAATACTCTACTGCTTTACTGAATTACAGAATTCCTTAACATGATTATCCACAAAAACAAATCTTCTGTCTTTTCTCCACAGTGGCAATTCCGGGCTGCTAGCTTTGATAGTCAGGGCTCATGCCCTTCCCCAAAGCCTCCACCAACTCCCTGAAAAAGACAGCTGTGTTTGCAGTTTAAGTTTCATTTCAATCTTCAGGACTTGTTTAAGAATACTGCAGAAAAGCTCTCAGCTCTTAACAGCTAGTCTGATAAGCCAACGAGTCGAATGGACTTCACTCAGTTCAAGCCAGGAGCAGGACAAGTATATAGTGGTTTGGTTTTGTCTTGGTCTGTTGTCTCATAAGATTTTTATAATGCCGTGTTTTCATAAACCACCTTATAGCTTGGACTACACTCTGTAGACTATTGGAGCAGATGGGACGATATCAGCATCTGTTGGCAGTGGTGTGCTTTTAATGTATGAATTATTTATTGTTCTGTGGACAATGAATGTACATTGAAGTGTTCTTCTCAACAGAAAAAAACTTGGAAGACATAGCAGCAGTCTCTGTGTTTATGATTACTCATTGGTCCACTGACTATAGACCGAAATTGAAGAAAATTTCTAATTTATACATGAAAACTCTTGTATGTTCTTTCTATGTGATATATCATCATTCTGTGTTGTCTTTGATGATGATATGACTGTGTAAATTGACAATATACATGGTTTTACATTTTGAGCTTTGTTGATGCTTACAGTTGCATTTACAGACAGTTTACCTTACTACTGAATCCAACTTCTGTCTTTTTATGAGAGTTGGGCTTTTTACACCCCATTCACAGATATTTCAAGATGCATGAGTATGCAGTTGTCTTAATGCTAAGGAGATCCTCAGACTGGATCCCCTTTCAGTACTCAGGAAATCAATACAGACAGCAATGCTAAAAAGAAAAATAAACAGTATGTATACAATGTCAGCTGAAACACGCTGCATGTCACTTGCAGTTCTTTGCTTATGAATGTTTTGTGCTGTGTGCTATGGTTCAGTTCCCATCATGCTTCATATGATCTGAAAGCTAGCCTGGATGTGCTTCATTATAGGATGAAATATGATCATTTCGTTATAATGTGTTAATGCACATCAACATAATTGCTTACTGTACTGCAGATAATCACAGCCTTTTACATTTGAATATGTCAGGATGCCTAACTTTCTCTGTCATGCTCTTGCATAATACTTTTCCAACACCGTCATTATGGCTAAAGTTCCTGTAAGTGAGCTTACTTGAAAGATCAATTGACCTAATATTTAAATCTGATCTTAAAACATTGAATATTATCTGAAGTTTCATTTCTAAAAAAAAGTCAGCTATATTGAAATATGGTAAACTTAAGAATTTAGTGGGGCATTGAGAAAAATAAAAATATAATATATTTACAGTGTGTATTTTAGATGAATTCATGACTATGATAAAAAAAAAGCTCTGATATCAGCCTTGGATGGCTCTCTAAGCAAGCTCTCCATCTTGTGGCACATTCAGTGCATCCTTGAAGTACCCATTTATCAGCACCATATTTTAATCACACAAACATCATAACTCTAATATGACTCCTAACATCTCTCTTACACTAATGGTTGCCCCCTCATATACTGTATGCCTATGGTTTCAGCAGCAGAACTGAGTAAATGGCCCTGTTGGAGTTATTCATGTTCCCCTCACCTCACTCCTGTTCGAAGGATTATCAAACGTACAGCAGATGAGCAGCTGAGAAGATTGTTTTAATCAGAAATAAAATTCACAGGTGACACTAGCAGCATATTTGTCTGACCTGAACTTTTCTAAGGAAGCAGAGACAACAAGTGGTGTCATGCAGCAAGACATAGAACAATAACACAAGAAAACAAGTAGGATGAAAATGTGTAATGTAATGAAAACAATTTCTAATAGTATTTAACTATTGGATTTTAAAATCCCCATGGGAAAGCAAGAACAACTGCTTTGCCGTTTTATGTTCTGCAACATGAAACGAGGCAAATGCTATTTGTGTAGTGATTACAAAGGTGGTATAATAACCCTACTTTTTTACACCAAATGTATTGATCTGGGATTTGTCAAACAATACATTGTAGTTTTTTATTAGGCTGCATTCCTCATCTGAAAGCAATGAGTCATTGTTAACATACATTCATATTAGCCTATTAGCATATTTCTATATTGAAACTTGCATACACAATGGCTACTTTTACAGACATCAATAAACACACTGCTGTAATTGTTTAAAATAGGAAATCTGTTTAAAACAATAGTATCAGCATTTGTATTCACGTCTGTGAAATAACCACTTTGTATGTGGGTTTCCTAGTGCAAAGAGTTAGTATCAGGGACGTAGCAATAGCCTCCATGAACCCCTCCCTCACAAGGGGGGCGGGGGCTAGGAGGCCTTCTCCTGTACCTAGTGTAGAGCAGCAGTGGAGCACCATACATTACGTGCTTCTGGTGGAAGGAAGGTCCTCCTCTCTTCTCTTCAATGTAAGCGCCAGGCAGCCAGTCATTATGCCGTCGCCAGAAACAAGTAATGTATAACACTCCACTGCCACTCTGCATTAGGAACATACAGGAGTGTGATGGGGGGTAGCTAAATGGGGATGGGGGGCCTGGTTGACAGGTCTCCACAGTGGAACCCAGCACAATGTTGTTACGCCTCTGGTTAGTATGGAAATATACTGTTTAATTGGGACAGACCCATTTAGTACTTCCATCACTGGTCATTGGATGATGAATGCAGATATATTTAATAATTGTTAAGAAGGAGACTTAAGACCTATATGCATTTTTAGCCTAGCTTAAAGGGGGTCTGAAATTAGAGTGCTATGGAGGCTGGCTGATTTATTTCTTATTAAACAATGCAAATAGCCTGGCTGTCCTCTACCTCTAATGCTGGGGATAGACGGTACATTTCTGTACCGTGTATCGACCAGCTGATCTGGCCAGCTGATAATATTCAGCTGGCCCGATCATACCGCTCGACCCTCGCCCGCTGGATCCCCGCCGGCGGACAATGGCAGGGAATTGAGCGCTGATAAGGAAGCGCCGGCGGGGACGAGCGGTAATCGATCCGCGCACACACGGCGGGGACACGGCTGGGGTCGATCCGGCGGCTAGTCGAGCCGCCGGTCGACCCGTGTATGCCAGGCATAATACTTATAGCCATAGGCTCTGAACAAGCATGCAGATCAGATTTTCTGACCCAAGTCTGATTAGCTGCATGCTTGTTTTTGGTGTGTGATTCCAACACTACTGTAGCCAGAACATTAAGCAGGACTGCCAGGCAACTGGCATTGTTTAAAAGGAAATAAATATGGCAGCCTCCATATCTTCTCACTTCAGGTACCCTGTAACTGTGTGTGGGCGAGATGGGCACATGAGTTTGCCACACTTATCTTCATGTTGTAATCTTATTTGCCTTAACAGACATGATATAACAAGATACAAAAAATGTTTTTTTTTCTCAGTAACAAATCAAAAGAGGTCTGTGCAATAGTGGCTCTGTTTGTTGCTAATTTCACTTTATTATTATTATGTGTGAGAGAGAAAGTTGAAGGTATACCAACCAGTAACCATACATTTGTAAATACTATATGTAGCTCATATACTTACAGCAACTAGTATTTCACGTGACCAGTAACATAAAGCATTATCTGAATTAAACCTACAACCCTCAGCCATTGCCTTTAAGGGATTTCCTGTGTTTTTATAATAGTGTAGAGTTGATCCTTTAGGGATGGGAAACTAGTGGTGCTAGAATTATTCTGTGCAAAAAACACAAATGTGGGATGAATGTCTTAAAGGACAACTGAATTGAGAGGCATATGGATGGATGCTGCCATATGTATTTCCTTTTAAGCAATACCAGTTACCTGGCTATCCTGTTGATCTTCTGTCTCTAATACTTTTAGCCATAGATGCTAAACAAGCATGCCGTAGATCAGGTGTTTCTGACATTATTAGACAAGATTAGCTGCATGCTTGTTTTTGGTGTGTTATTCAGACACTACTGAAGCCCAATAGTCCAGCAGGGCTGCCTGGCAATGGTATTGATGAAAAGGAAATAAATATGGCAGCCTCCATATCCCTATCCTTACAGTTGTCCTTTAAAGCTGCATCTGAAACAACTAGGCAATGCAGAGACTGTAAATGTAAACCAAATATTTAACTGCTCATCAGTGTATACATAATAAGGTGGGATTCTTGTATACCATAATTATGTATATAGTAATTGTATGCTATGCATACTCTATATGAGATATGACAAGAAGGTGCAAATGGAGTGAAACGAGCTGTTACAATTTCCATGACTTTGTATATGATGGAGCGTTGCAACAGTATCTATACTGATTCACAACTTCTTCTTTAACTGAAAGCTAACATGGTACAGTACTCTACTGTTAATTTATAGGCGATGCGTTCTGATTTCACAGCTTAGTACACTGCTCAGGGGAGCTTGGAATCAAGCTGGACTACTGCAGGAGAGGGTAATGAGCACTTCCAACCTTCAGAAGTGCTCATTATTGCATAACTAACTAGGACCACTTTTTCCTTGTCACATACTTAACCATGTACACTCATCTTCTGTTCATTGGCCAGTCCACAATATACAGTACAGTATGCCAATAAGTTTTCATCAGCTAGACTAATTTAAACTTTCAAAAGCTGTTAACTGATCTAGAGTATGTGATCTTTCTCTGTGATGCGTAATTAAATTGCTCTTAAATTGTTAGTTTAAAGTGTAACTATCGGGCATAAAATAAAAAATCAATTCTTTATTTTAATCTGGTAAACAAGTAGTAAGGATGCTAATCAGGCAATTCAAAAGTTAAAATCTCTATTACTTTTCCTGTTTATAAATGATCATTCCCCAGTTTACCTGACTCTTATTTGGTACGTTGCCGCAAAAAGGAAGTTGCAGGGCATGCTGGGTTGTCCTTTTTTCTTCTGTACATTAGTTAAGTCTGAGGGGGAATAAAGAAACAAAAAAACACAACCCAGCATGCCCTGCACCTTCCTTTGTGCGGCAACGTACCAAATAAGGAGTCAGGTAAACTGGGGAATGATCATTTATAAACAAGAAAAGTAATAGAGATTTTAACTTTTGGATTGCCTGGTTAGCATCCATATTACTTGTTTACCAGATAAAAATAAAGAATCGATTTTTTATTTTATGCCCGACAGTTACACTTTAATCCTTTTCTCAAAACTAAAGTAAACATTTTGGGAATCTTGATGGTTAAATAAAGCTCTGAGTTTTTTGGTTACTGCTTTTCTTTTACTTACCATAAAGGAGACACTTTAATATGAACATTCTTTTTCAATGATGGAAAGGTACTTGAACGCATACTATACTTCAGCTACCTGGAGGGCTGTGTGAAATCAGAATTGACACACTGAAAACCAATACAATCATTTCAAATGTGATGGAACTTCACAATCCTGATATACTGTCAGAGAAAACCTTTCTTTTTCCATCCACCATTACATACCGATGACAAGTTCTCCATAAGTCCAGATGGTTCTGTAGTTACTGAGAGCAGGTTTATTTTCTCTGGCATTTTCTTCAGAGGTCTGTATAGTTATCAGAGGTCTGTATAGTTATCAGAGGTCTGTATAGTTATCAGAGGTCTGTATAGTTATCAGTCCCATATCAAACTCATACAGCTAACGCTAATCTATTGATTTGATGTACAGTAATACAAACAGTACAAATCTGATCACAAGCATTCACTGGTCAACTGTTGATGTTGCATGTCTACCACATTTAATGTGCAATGTGACCCATCAAAACATAACCTCAGATGGTGCAATTATTCTTTTAAATGCTAATGGTTAGAGGCTGTTCATTGGTCTTTATTTTTGGCACTTACTGCAGCTCTATAGTCAATGTTTCAGCTACTATCATTTAGTTAGTATGGTGCTTCTAAAGTTTCAGGTAAAGTCAACTCCGGCAGAGCAGATTGCCATTATAACTCTATATGAACAGTACTCCCCCCGTGTATCAGTCCCAGTTTCTGAATGTTGCAAGGCCAGCCTAGTTTAGGGGATATGTATGACAAGCAATACATATATTCTCTTATATAATTACATTAGTATCCACAACATGATAACACACTGGGCAACCTTTCATTTGATCTGCAAGCATGGGAGATTGCCAGAAAACTGCTCTGAGGATTTCCCAAAGAATAATATCCCCTCTTCAATTGTTCTACCTAGCTTAACCTTAAGGGCTCTTGTCCACTAGGAGCGATCTGATCCAAAAATTAGATTGCGCCCGTTTTGCCAATCGCAACAGCACCAGGATTAACATGTAAATTGTGGTGCTGTTTTTCCACAAATGTGATTTATTTTGAGGAACCAGTCCGACAAAGGCTTTTTATAAGCCGAAAGCTCACTGTTTATCCATCTCTAAGTTAGCCAATAAATGGTATCATCCTGATTCAAAACTCCTTGCATTTATTTTTATCAAAATTGAAAAAGGCCTGCGTGTTTTCCTCCCCAAACGGCCTGGGATTTTTGTACATTTTCGCTTATACCTGATGGATTACGGGTGGTGGAAATGGACGGAAACATGATCATATCACAGTGCAATTGCATATGCGATCATACTTCCTAATGGAAAAGGAGCCTAAATGTATCCTTTTGTGCCTAAAATTTTAACCAGTGCTTAGTTGTTTTTCTTTAAATAGCTGATATGAGTGGATTCACTTTCTCTAGTAAATCCAAATAATTTCTTGTTTTAAAATTGATAGCTCTTACTTTACAATGATGAAGTTTTTCATACTTGGAAACTGAAATTAAATATATTTAAAATGTATTAACAGTAATTTTGGGATTTTTGCTAATACGATAATGTGACAAATTTCAATGTCCTATTTATATTCATATAGTAATATCAATTTTGGGTTACAGGAACTTGTTTAAATGATGAATCTATAGATCTGTGGATTGATCCAACATGATGAACACAAACCTCACCCTGAAAAATATTAAGTGGTTGCCTTTACATTTTTAAAGTGAACCGGTTGCCAACTGCAGCATATCATTTTTTTTCACTACAGTGGAAGCTTAAATGGTACCTGTACATACCATTACTTCCTTTTAAAATGTGTTCTACTCGTGCCAAAGACCTCCTGTTCTAAAGTGAGCTCTCTATGCAGATCTGTTCAGTTGAGGTTTGGGTTTTTCCCTTTTTTACTATACTGCCTATCTATAGTATTTAAAGGAAACACGAAGTGAAAATAAACTGATGAGAAACAACTGTATGTATCCTTCTTCTCTTAAAAACTATGTTTTAGGTATCTCATAGTTTTATTTTATTTTTAAATCTACTTTTTATACGTTTACTGTTTCATTGTCTCTGCTTAATGACATATACATTGAAGTATGCAGAGCAAAAATCTATTAACTATTGGCCAATTTTATCTCTTTCCTGCGCTCAGAAGTCATTTTCTGGCAGGAAAGTGTTTTATGGCTGTAATTCCTTTCCAGTGAGGGCTACCCTATAGTCTGACCAGGTCCCGTCCCCACCCGTCAGAAACTGTCACTTGCATTCCTTATTCTTAACTCTTTTAGGCAAAGAAAGAAGATAAGGAACACAGCATAGTTATGTGTGTGCTTAGCATTTACATACACAGGTCTATCTCATTATGTCACATGTCACCTTGTGTATCCTTTAAGCATTGATGAAGAGGAATACTAATATAGAGCTGTAATAATGGCAGAGGCAGTCTCTCTATTATTGTGGTACAATTTTCTGAGATTGACGAAAACAATTTGTACGTCTACACATGATGAAATTTCTTATCAGATCACTAGTTGATCTGATGGAAAATTGTACCGTGTAAATGGGGCTTAAGAAGTATCAAGAAATCAAGAAAGTTAAAGAGAATGACAGATAATACTTAGAGATAGTTGCTCAGGGCACACAAGTTTTTTTAATAGTAAATGAAAGTATGTGTGGACATCCTAGGGGCCTATTATAAGAAAACACCAGTGGAAAACTTTAGTTTAATATAAGACTTATTGTAATATCTATTCATATGAACAGTTTTAAGGTTTACATTAGTAGAAATCATTGCAGTGTCAATTCAGTGTTTATTCTTAAGGGAATTCATTTATTTCTATTTACATAAAAATTTTATTTGGACATGGCAGATTTTATTTTAAACAAGTTTCAGTTATACATGGCTGGATAAAAAGCTATGTTGACACCTGATGCATCTTTATGTCTTTTACCTGTATGTGACCTGTTGTGTAGGATCTCATTCAGTTGTTTGCTTAGATAAATCCACTTCAATGAACCAAAACAGCTGCATACAAATTTTCATAATGTACACTAGTGCAATAAATCTGGTGTGAACAAGAGATGAATATGTTAGCAATTCTGTTTTATTAAAAGAAAAGTCGTTTTTGCACTAGTGGAAACACAGAAGAATATAGTCTGGTATGAACAGGCCCTTAAATGATTAAAGAGTAACATTTTTGACTTGTGTATTCTACAACACGAAATAGGAGAATTGTATTCTCATTTGTTTCCACCTGGAAGATTTTCAAAGTACTTCAGGAAATTGTATAATTCATTGTAGCAATTACATGCTGATGCTAATGTTTATAATTGTTTCTATACTTAATTCTGTATCAGTGTATTTATTAGTGTACTAAGAAAGATGGCAAAAGAAGCACAATATACATGGTTCGTTGTGATTTTTGTCAAATGTGTTAGACTGGTATTTTACTAAAGTAATATTTCACAAATGACAATAAAATAAAGTTTTCTATCATATGAATTAAAAAATGTGTGCCTCGAAATTTTTGAAAACCTTAATTCAAGAACATATATACTGTAAATGATTTGCCAAAATGCATATGATAAAAAATGAAAGTTTTAATCTATAGATTAAGAAAAAAACTAGCTACTTCACTGAGTAATTTGTGCCAACCTTCAGTGACATACATTTGGGTTTTACCCCTACCCATGGGCAGTTAGAACCAGAACCCCTTACGTAATGTAAGGAAAGCAGTAATGTAGGCCCTGTTGTAAGGATGTGCGTACAACTTCTCTGACTGCTGGAGTCATGGGTCTTATAGATGGTCAGTCAATAATTGCTGTCGGTCTCTCGAAGTCCCGCCCCTGCTGAAAAAAAGCCACAGTGTTTTCTATCTTGAGTAGAGACAAAACCATGGAGTTTTTTCAGCAAGCTGGCGCTGTGGGAAGGATTTGAGAGGTTTACATGACAAGACATTTCAATTAAAGTTTAAATTACATTACTAGGCTCTTTAACTCAAACATATGAGGTAAGTATTAGAGGCAGAGTGTCAGCAGGACATCCAGGCAAATTGCATTGTTTAAAAGGAAATAAATATGGCATGGCAGCCTCCATATCCCTCTCACTTTAGTTGTCCTTTAACAGTGTAAGCGGAATTAAGGGATACCACAAAGCTGTAAATTTATGGATTTGCACTTCTCCCATGAATGAAGGAAAACCTCCATTGAATCAGTAGAGGCCATACTGAAATTAATATAAAATGCCACGTTTACACATAGATATAAAAGTTTGACTTATAACTTTAACCAGATAATTAGTTTTAGTGGACAATAGGAAAACATAGGTCTAATTGACCAATCAAATCTGAAATTCAAATCTTCAGAATTAGAACAAAATCTCCTTTTAATGCGCCAGAGGTAGTGTGGCAGTATTTCAATATCTGATAGTTATAGATTTATTTAAAGTGCAAGTCAAGAATACAGTGTTTCCCCTAAAGTAAGATATCGCTGGAAGATAAACCCTAGCAGGAATTCCTAGCATGCTTGAAATATATGACATCCCCCGAATGTAAGCCCTAGCAGCAGCAGCCCACATGACACCAGCATGTCACGCTCAATACCAAGCCTGGATACAGGAGAGCAGCAGTATAATGTGAGTTCTACAGTCCTGTATATGTGTCAGGCAATATGTGTGTTTGTTGGAGCCAGCCCTCCTGATCTGTCGTGATAAGCATCAGCAGCACTTCACCTCTTCACCTTTTCCCAGGACACACAACGTATCCATCATAGCTCTGGGGAGCCTGACAGAGTTCTCTGTCTGCAAGAAATAAACTCTAAAGCCTCATCTACACGGTACAATTTTCCATCAGATCGGATCTATTAGATAATTTCCAATAGGTCCAATCGGATTGCATTAGAATTTGTAATGGATTTTGGGTACATATCAATGCAAAATCTTTCGCAAAATTGATCTGAAACAATTTAAATGTTTGCACACAATGCAATTTCTTATTAGATCTATCTAATAGATCCATTTATCTGATGGAAGATTGTACCATGTAGATGAGGCTTAACCCACATGATCAGCAGAATCAATTTCTTGCAAGTGAAAGACAATATCTGCAAACCATAAGCTCTGTGCATGCTGCTTGTGTTTCAACATGGGATGCAGTATATACATTTTGTATAGGAAAACTACCAGTGTTTCCCTCAAAAATAAGACATTCTCTGAAAATAAGCCCTAGCACATTTTTTGGAGCAAAAATTAATATAAGACAGTGTCTTATTTTCGGGTAAACATGGTACTAGAAAGAAAGACTTAGGAAGTTAAACTTTTTTGTAGAAAAATTAATTAAACCAACTGTTGGGGGAGGAAAGTTGGGAGGGGAGTACTTTTGAATAAATAGCAATATAACACAAGCCATGCTATTTGCACACTGAGCATTACAAAGTTTGTGTGCAGCTCTGTAAACATAAGGCAGTAGGCCCTGAATAAAGTGGCCTGGCAATGCCCCTGGTTGGGAGCACAGGTCCCTGGTGCCCAACCTTAGTAACAACACTGGTCCAAACACTGAGTCCAGAAATGGTGTACTTCACAAGGATTTCATCGCTATTCAAGCATCGCAGCAGCTAAGTATCACTTTTATTATTACATCTTCAGGTAGTCTTTTGTTTTAAATGCTAATGTCCTTAAAAGATCACATACTTTCAAGCTGTTATGTGCATACTAAGCTATGATATCTGGTGCTATAGATTAGAAACACAGCACTAATAAGCGTGCGTAGCAGTGGTTTTGTTAATCACTGATTTAGGAATAAGTAGATATGCCAATGCAATATTGCATCTGTATTTGAGGGGTGCTAGCGCTCCACATTTGTGGAATGGCAAGCAGCAACGGGACCAGAAAAAGGGGTAATCAGCCAGAAAAGGAAAAAGTATCAGAGGTGATATTAAAGAGGAACTCCAGCCTAAACAAGCATACTGTCATTAAGTTACATTAGTTATGTTAATTAAAATAGATAGGTAATATAATCTCTTACCCACACTGTTTTAAAAGAACAGGCAAATGTTTGATTTCATGAGGGCAGCCATCTTTTTGGTTGAAAGGAGGTGACAGGGAGCATGAGACACAGTTCCAACTGTCCTGTGTCCTGAGTACCTCTCCGAGTTTCTAGGCAACGTGAATAAGAACATAGGAAATCCCATCATGCTCTGCACAGCATCAGGGAAAAAAAGCCTGGGTTTTTTTCTTTGATGGGTGGAGCTTAGCTAAAAATGCAGCTAAAAATGATGCTTTGGTAAGAAAAACAAAGTTCTGATGCTGTGAAACTGTTAAAGAAACACCAAGCCTTTTCAGTTCTGCTGAGTAGATTTTTAGTCTGGAGGTTCACTTTAAGGTCCCATTTCCATTTGTGAATGGGAGCCAATGCGGCTATGCATTACTTCCGCTCCCATTCGCGTGTCACTTCCGCATCAGGAGATGTGTATTGGAGGAGACAGCGGAAGTGTATTGGAGGAGACAGCGTGCAGATGCGGCTGTGCGAGAATCTGCAGCATGCTGCAGATTCTCAGATCACTCCGCTACGCACCATTAACAAGCAATGCAAATGGCTACATAGACACATTGCACTGCGTACAGTGGAAACGGGTGCTTAGAGATGTCCTAACTGTCACGGGCTGTGCCCGTTACTGAAAGTGTGCACATTTGCAATAATGTACTGAAGACCAGGTAAAGTGAAATAATAGTTATTTAAGGTTATTGCATGATTTACAAATGAGAACTCTGCAGACATGAATGGAACAACAAATCCCAGTAAGCACCACACTACACAAGCAAACAACAATCATTACTGACTAACTATAAAAAAGTGAAAAGCAAACACAACTATATACAGCAATTTACAGGGATATGTGGTAAAAAAAAGTCAGCAAGCAAATAGCAAGGTCATAAGGCAAAGCAGAGACAAAACCAGGTAAATCAAATAAACAGATCAGGACAGGGAACAGGTACAGGAGTGGTGCAGATATCAACAACACAGGTACTCAATAATTTGGCACTGGACTGAAGCACAAACAGATCTCAAATAGGCAGTCCAATCTGTCAGGTGACTTTATCTGCATATGCATTGGAACTCCATGTAACACCTGCAGGAGAACCAAAGAAATGCAGTGACTGTCCAAAGACTGGAGGGGGCCATCTGCTGACGGGCATTGGTTGTCCATAACAGTTTATGCAAGTGCTGCCATCAGCAGGAGAACCGAGGCAATGATTGTGACACTAATGGAATTTTCGACAGCCAAACAAACTACCATGGTTGAAACAGTACAACATGCTATTAAAGAGGCAGTGGCAGAGGAAATAAAAGCTATCAGAGAGCCCATTACATCATTAACAGAGAGGCTGGAGGTTTTGGAACAACCTTTGAGAATCGAGGGAGGAGAAACATTGTTGCAAAAAAGGCATATCTACCAATTTCCCCACACAGGATCTCCCCTACATATTGCAAAAAATCTTCAGTGAAATTTTGGGTGCAAAATTGCCTGGAAAAATTGATTTAGACAGGGTATAACGAGTTGACAAGGAAAGGGTCACAAACCAATGAATAAGCTGTGATACTGTATGTTGTGTAGAATGCACTTTTTCCATGTTAAGGAGCAGGTAATGTATGCTGCCAGGACAAAGAATTTTACTGTGCAGCTTTTTAATGCCAATTTAGTGTGTACTATTCAGTGCAGGAGACTGAAAAAGCCCATTCTAGACAGAGTTAAACTAAAGGAAATTAAAAAAAAAATACCTGTTGGGAAGGAAAGTTGGGAGGGGAGTACTTCTGAGTAAATAGCAATATAACACAAGCCACACTATTTGCATGATGAGCATTACAAAATGTGTGCACAGCTCAGTAAATTTTAGACAGTAAACCCTGAATAAAGTGGTCCGTGGTCGGGGTAACAGGTCCCTGGTGACCAACCTTAGTAACACCATTGTCCCCAAGATGGAGGCCAGAAATGGTGTGCTGCAGTCAAAGTGCCCCTGACTCGGTTTAACAGAAACATACTTTTAATACAGTTTTAAATACACCTTCCTCCCCCTCCAGCAACCCCCTCCTCCCCCAACCCCCCCCCCCCCCCAGCCAAAATCTTTTGGGTGGGGAGAAAGTTGCAGTATTTCCTCCTCTCTCCCTGGCCTTAGTTCTGCCCCCTCCATTCACCGCTTATGGTTCCTGGTATTTGTTACAGTGCACAGCGTGCAGTTGAGCTGTGCTCTATGTGGTCTTGTAATGTGGTCTTGTAGCTCGGAAAGATAGTGTACTAATACAGCTATTAGTACACTATCTTTCCAAGCTAAATTACCACAAGACCGCACACAGTGCAGCTCCACTGTGCTTTGTGCATTGTAACACATACCACGAACTATCCACGGTAAGTGAAGGGGGCGGAACTTAGGACAGGCGGAGAGGAGGAAGTAGCTCTACTTCCTCGCCGCCCATATTCGATGTTCTGCTATGTCAAAGATTATGGCTGAGCAGAGCCAGGGCCACAGTGGGCACTGAAGGGGGAGGAAGATGCTGTGACAACATCACAGCACCACACATAAAACTGTATTAAATGCATGTTTATTTTAAACTACCACTGCTAGAAAATACAAACAATTAGTATTTTATAAAAGCCTTTCAGCTGTATCCTTTATTTAACGTTGTTCTACTTTGTGTTTAGGTTCAAACAAATGGCAATAGTTGTGGGCTAGGAGGCAATGCTGTAGTACACTGGTATTAATGGTTAAGTGTGGTGCAAAGAGACTGTAGATATGTAATGTTTTATAAGTACATTATTAATCATAGGTCATATGGAGCCGATTTACCATGTGTACGGTACTACCTTTAAAGTGGGATTGTCGCCATAAATATCAAATTTCAACAGCAACTGGTCTGAATGTATTTAGTGATAAGGATGCTAATCCTGCATTCAAAACTTTTTCTGCTGTTATGGTTTGGAGTTATCACATTAGGAGCACTGGCCCTTTAATAGCCATTGCCATTCAGTTGCATGCTGGGGGTTCTTTTTATCTATAATATAGTCCTTTTCTTCCCTTTATTTCCCTGCCTAGCTGCCTAGCTGAAACATGATCCTCTGCTGACTTGTGTTTACAAGCAAGGCTGAGGTGACTCAACGCTTGGAGGAAAAAGAAAAAAAGTTAAGGGAAGAAAAGACATCAGGATTTAGCCTCAAACTGTGGTCAAAGAGCATGACCCCCATCAGGAACAGAATTCTCTTCATCCACTATATAAAATTCACTGAAATCAAAACGTGGATAGTACAATACATGTGTTATGTAAGTAGATCAAGTATTTATCTACTTATATATGTGTTTTTTTCCCTGGCATAGTATGGCTAATCCTCCTGCTTTTATAATTTAGCAAAAAAAATCAGGGGGAAAGGCTAGCTCAGCCACTGTTTCTACTGCTGCTGCCTGTGTTTACAAAGGCCCTATACATCAAACTAAGAACACTGCTATGCTTTCATAGTGCTCAGTCAGTCCTTATAACATAATCACATTGGCTTTGTTACTTTGCTGAGCTAAGACAGAGCTGACTGCTAGAAGTAATGCTGGGACATAATTAGTTGTGACTGCCTCTGTTTTATTTCTCCTTTTCCGATTTGGAAGAAAGATGGATCAACAGAAGGAAACCTGGAAGGGGAGATTAGGAGCAGAAGCTATGTGAAATGTCTAACCTGAACTCCCCTCTGCAGGTTTATCTCTTCATCTCCTCATTTCTACTAACCATTCTCTGAGCACAGCATCTGTGTCACTTCTAATTATAGTCTGTGCTCTACACCATTAACTTCAAGTAAGGCTTTTCTCAAATTAGTTGTTTTTTTTCCATTATCTAAGTATAGGTGTTTTACTGAAAAGACATTTCTAACAATTTGTACAAATTCTGTTACTTTCATTTATTTGACTACACGTATTCGCTTTATTTTTGGTGCTGTGACTCTGCAGGTGTTTGTTCAGGCAGTGGAGTAGCTACTGTATCTGCATCTGAAATTGTCGCTCAGTGACATACTGGTATATTAATTGAGGATCATCAT
Source organism: Hyperolius riggenbachi (assembly GCF_040937935.1). Taxonomy (NCBI): domain Eukaryota; kingdom Metazoa; phylum Chordata; class Amphibia; order Anura; family Hyperoliidae; genus Hyperolius; species Hyperolius riggenbachi. The sequence goes on along the minus strand of NC_090647.1, from coordinate 362,969,945 downwards.
GGCTGCTGCCATCTATGAACTGGGCTCTTGCCCCTGCAGAGAGAAAATGGGCAGGACTCACAGTGCACAGTAACATAAAATCACTGTGGTAATAGTGGATTGTGGGCCAAAAAAATGTATGTGACTCAAGGGGACATCTTGCGCACAGTAACTTTGCCAAAATGTAGTGAATTAACTCCAATGTGGCTTGTGTTCCTGGTCAAAAAGTAAATATCACTACACCACTCCTCATGCCGTAGTGTCATACTGCCTCCTAAGGGAAAAGCAGATTTGTGTAAAAATTTAAACAGTAAAAAAAAACTAAAAACACAGTGACTTAGCAAGAAAGCATTCGTAAGTAAAAATCAATAACTGGCGGATATTACCAGCGAATGCAAATTCCAGTCACATGCACATACATCAGTGTAAGGGCTTGTTTCCACATGTGCGCTTTTAGCCACACTTATGGAAATGCGATCGTAGGGACTGCACTCTCTGATGTTTCTCTGATGTTTACATTCATGTGCTGTGATTCACCACTGAATCCAAGGGCATGGTTGCACGCATTTTGGGGCAATTGCACTCACGATCACATTCATTATAATGAATGGGATTGCAAACGCCACCGCCTGGGGAATCATGTGCAATGCAGAGCCACGCTGAAGCAGGGTTCCTGTGCTGTATAGTGGAAATGATCCCTTAGGCAGATTTTATGAATAGCAGGTACACTTCAATGCCATGCCAATATCAGCGATGACTGATACAAATAAGTGAAATTCAAATCTCAGGTACAGAGGGGGTCAACGAACAGACACTCCAGTGACACAGTCATTTCCCAATGACAGACAGGTACCCCATAGACACACAGATTCCTCAGTGACAGACAGGTTATGGGCTGATATTACTAGGTGTCAGGAGATATACAGTAGTTGCCACCAGTTGTTGACACAGTTTAGCTTTCACCCCTTTTCTCCATTTTTAAGACAAGTTATCATGTGATTTCCCTAAACTTACAAGTTGTCCCCTAACTATCCTCACCAATTTCAATAATAGTTGTCATCTGAACCCTGCACTCACTCACACATTACAGGTTATTCTCTGAGCTAACCTCTCATTCTTCTGTTGCCACATACAGTCCCTTTCCCAGGTCTTTTCAACACAGCAAACCAAACGATAAGACTAGCTTTAGCCACAACTATTACACTACAAAAAGGGCTTATACTGCAATAAAAAAAAGTTTTTTGTTTTCACAATAAAATGTCTGCTTAGAGGGCTGTTTTATAAGATATATTAGTTTTACTTTAAATTCACTGCTAGATTTAATACTATACAGTATAGCATTATATGGAACATACCGTAAAACCTCAAGAAAGTTTTCCATGTCATGATATACGGGCTAGATTTATGCTGAGAAGGAAGCCCTCCCCAGGGGAAAGAAGTATGTTTTGCACTTGAATGGATTTTTTGCTCACTTAGGGGAATTTATGCATAATCCTTCTGCAAAGCTTTCGTTTTCCCTCTTGTTCATGTGTTTTCTTTGAGGGCCCAAAGCAATTAAAGAGAAAAATCGCATGTAATGCTGTGTGCCCAAAGGCTTTTACTGGAATCAGCATTTATTAAACCTTGCTTCTGCAGAGCAGAGTCACATTGCTTTATGTCTTCTATTACATGACATCAAAGCTTTTGACAAGCTGTTGAAGTGTGATGTGAGATCCCACACTGGCAATAATGAAATGGAGAGGGAATTGCACATCCCAGTAGTGCAATGTGTGCAAGTTTCCAATGGTTTATAACAATTAGGATTTATAAGCAAACCTAACTAACTGAACTGTTACCATATTAGAATCACTTCGAAATTAAAATGTGGCTGATCTAACTGGGCCTTGTTTAATTTTTAATCAAAATGGAAAAACAATGCTGGGTAGTGAGTATACTTTAGTAGGTCAATTGTCTGGTTGAAAATATTGAAGTATATGAAATCATATTACATGTGGTTATAATTAACCACTTTATCCAGCGCTACAGTATATCTACGTCCTCTGTGACTCCATTTAAGCCATGAGGACGAAGATACAGTGGGATGCAAAAGTTTGGGCAACCTTGTTAATCGTCATGATTTTCCTGTATAAATCATTGGTGGTTACGATAAAAAATGCCAGTTAAATATATCATATTGCAAACACATACAGTGATATTTGAGAAGTGAAATGAAGTTTATTGGATTTACAGAAAGTGCGCAATAATTGTTTAAATAAAATTAGGCAGGTGCATAAATTATCATTTTATTGATTCCAAGACCTTTAGAACTAATTATTGGAACTCATATTGGCTACATACACAGGTGAATCCAATTATGAGAAAGAGTATTTAAAGGAGTCAATAGTAAGTTTCCCTCCTTTTTTTAATTTTCTCTGAAGAATAGCAACATGGGGGTCTCAAAACAACTCTCAAATGACCTGAAGACAAACATTGTTCACCATCATGGTTTAGGGGCAGGATACAGAAAGCTGTCTCAGACATTTCAGCTGTCTGCTTCCACAGTTAGGAACATATTAAGGAAATGGAAGACCACAGGCTCAGTTCAAGTTAACCTCTTGACGACCAGCTAACGCTGATTGGCGTAAACTGGTTGTCTGAGGGTTTCCATGGAAACCTTTCCATGTCAGTTCACGGAGGGTGTCTCCGTGAACAGCCGGAGAGCCGCCGATCGCGGCTCGCCGGCAAAATGTAAACAGGCGGGGAAGAAATCCCCGCTGTTTACATCATACGGCGCTGCTGCGCAGCAGCGCCGTGACGTAGATCGGCGATCTCCGGCCTCTGATTGGCCGGGGATCGCCGGCATCTGATATTCAGAAGCCTATCCTATCAGGCGCACGACGGATATCCGTCCTGCGCCGCTCAAAGGGGAAGGGAGAGGGAGGGAGCGGGCGAGACGGCAGAGAACGCTATGGAGGGGGTCTTTGAAGAGCCCCCGCTAAGCAAATGCAGCCGGCGGCGATCAGACCCCCCCAGCAGGACATTCCCCTGGTGGGGAAAAAAGGGGGGTAGTCTGATCGCCCTGCTGCACTCCTGATCAGTGCTGCGGGCTGTAGAGCCCACGCAGCACCGATCACTGAAACATCCCCTGGTCGTCAAGTGGTTAAGGCTAAAAGTGACAGACCAATATAAATCTCACATAAACAGAAGCAAGGGATGGTGAGAACAGTCAGAGTCAACCCACAGACCAGCACCAAAGACCTACAACATCATCTTGCTGCAGATCGAGTCACTGTGTATCGTTCAACCATTCGGCGCACTTTACACAAGGAGATGCTGTATGCGAGAGTGATGCAGAGGAAGCCTTTTCTCCGCCCACAACACAAACAGAGCTGCTTGAGGTATGCTAAAGCATATTTGGACAAGCCAGCTTCATTTTGGAATAAGGTGCTGTGGACTGATGAAACTAAAATTGAGTTATTTGGGCATACCAAGGGGTGTTATGTATGGAGGAAAACAACACAGCATTCCAAGAAAAACACCTGCTACCTACAGTAAAATATGGTGGTGGTTCCATGATGCTGTGGGGCTATGTGGCCAGTGCAGGGACTGGGAATCTTGAATGGTTGAGGGATGCATGGATTCCACTCAGTATCAGCAGATTCTGGAGACCAATGTACAGGAATCAGTGACAAAGCTGAAGCTGTGCCATGGCTGGATCTTTCAACAAGACGACCTTAAAGAGGAACTTCAGCCTAAACAAACATACTGTCATTAAGTTACATCAGTTATGTTAATTAAAATGGATAGGTAATATAATCTCTTACCCACACTGTTTTAAAAGAACAGGCAAATGTTTGATTTCATGATGGCAGCCATCTTTTTGGTTGAAAGGAGGTGACAGGGAGCATGATACACAGTTCCAACTGTCCTGTGTGCTGATCACCCCTCCCAGTTGCTAGGCAACGTGAATAACAATATAGGAAATCCCATCATGCTCTGCACAGCATCAGGGGAAAAAAGCCCAGGCTTTTATTCTTTGATGGGTGGAGCTTAGCTAAAAATGCAGCTAAAAATGATGCTTTGGTAAGAAAAACAACGTTCTGATGCTGTGAAACTGTTAAAGAAACACCAAGCCTTTTCAGTTCTGCTAAGTAGATTTTTAGTGCGGATGTTCACTTTAAACACTGCCCAAAATCCACTAAGGCATTCATGCAGAGGAACAAGTACAACGTTCTGGAATGGCCATCTCAATCTCCAGAATTGAATATAATTGAAAATCTGTGATGTGAGTTAAAGAGAGCTGTCCATGCTCGGAAGCCATCAAACCTGGATGAACTAGAGATGTTTTGTAAAGAGGAATGGTCCAAAATACCTTCAACCAGAAGTCAGACTCTCATTGGAACCTATAGGAAGTGTTTAGAGTCTGTAATTTTTGCAAAAGGAGGATCTACGAAATATTGATTTTATTGCTTTTTTGTGGTGCCCAAATTGATGCACCTGTCTAATTTTGTTTAAACAATTATTGCACACTTTCTGTAAATCCAATAAACTTAATTTCACTTCTCAAATATCACTGTGTGTGTCTCTTATATGATATATTTAACTGACATTTTTTATCGTAACAACCAACGATTTATACAGGAAAATCATAACGATTAACAAGGTTGCCCAAACTTTCGCATCCCACTGTATTTCCTTTTAAGCAATACCAGTTGCCTGGCAAACCTGCTGATCTATCTGGCTGCAACAGTGTCGGGAATTGCACACCTGAATTAAGCATGCAGTTAATCCAATCAAACTTCAGTCAGAGAACCTGATCTGCATGCTTGTTCAGGCTCTATGACTAAACGTATTAAAGGCAGAGGATCAGCAGTACAGCCAGGCAATATGCATTGTTTGAATGGAAATAAATATGGCAGTCTCTATATCCCTTTTGCTTTAGGTTCCCTTTAAACTCCTACAATAACCTTACCTTACCCAAAAAATGGGGGGGGGGGGGGTTACTGCTATCATTGGTTTCTAAGGTAATATAAGAAAGAAAAGCCAGTCCATTGAGTTACATCACCCTTTTATTAGGTCTACAAAAACCCACTCCCCCAAATATGCCAATCAGCAGGTACTTGGATGGAGAAAGCTGTCTCCAGAGCAACAGATATCCTCCATTTTATTTTATCTAGCAATACCATAGCAAAATGGGGAAAACTGAACTGGGGAAGTGGAAATTTCCAGCTGATACCTAACATTTACACTGAATTAGAAAATTAGAAAAAAAACACACTACACTCTTGATTGGAAACCACAGCAATCCTATTGAAATGTAAAAGAATCTTTGCATAATTTACAATATGGAAGTAGCTATTGATCTGCAAAACTCATGATAATTTGGCGACGGTGTGAGCTGCCCTTTGAAATTCCAATACTAGAGGTGTTATTCATCCTAATACCACATTTTCTATGTGGGAGACCAAATTGAACAATTTGGGTGTGAACTGCATTAGGGAAAATTGGGCACCACCATAAGCTCCCATATATAAAAGAGAAAATATCAGCTATAGCCAGAAATTTGGGTGTGGAGGGGCATTCAAAAAAAATGGCAAATTAGCAGAGGCAGAGTTCTGCTATGTAGCAAAACTCAGCAGAAACAACTGCAGGCGTGCTGGCAGCAGCAGTTTACCGGAGTTAGGCTACAGTGTAACCAAACTCTGGTGCAACTGAGCTACTATGTAACTGAATTCTGTAGGAACAGCAGCGTGCATGCTGGGAGCAGTAGTTCACCAGAGTTTGGCTGTGTAAAATAGTGGCAAGTGGGGGGTGTTAGGTTAGTGTTAGGAGTAGGTGGGGGGAGATTAGTGTAAGGAGTAGGTGGCAATGGTGCAGCAATACAGGATGCAGAGATAGTGACCAGACCAGAGCCCTTGGACAGGAGCGGCCCAGCAGGGGACCTCCCTCAACCATTTTACTGACTCTTTATTGGTGCTATGCTGTTAATGATCACCTCTGTATGTGCTTTTATTAGTTGTAACCATTAACCCCCCCCCTGGGACCGCCTAACGCCAATGGGTGTGGCCACGACGGCTGCCCCAGGCCCAGGACCGCCTAACGCTGATTGGCGTCAAGTCCTGGGGCTGGGATTTGAAGGAGATCGTGCGTAGGGGGCGCGCGCATCTCCTGCTCGGGGGCGGAGCTCCGCCCCACCTTCAGTCTCCGAGCAGCGATTGTTGCTCGGGAGACTGTTAGATGGCGAAACCGCCATCTTTACACATTGTACAGCAGCGCTGTACTGGGGACAGCCGTGTGACATGGCTGTCCCCTCCTGACTGTCAGTGGTGATCTTTGATATAGGAATGTCCAAGTTTGCTGCCAGTCAATGAATTAGTCCAATTGTGGAAATCAGTAACAAGCTCCTGCTTTGTGCAGGTTATAACTCCTGCAGAAACCTGGAAGGTTTCTAGGGAAACACAATTTAAACTTGAGTTAGTTTTGTAAATTCTCAGTTGACCGCTAACTGGCATGCAGTGTCAAATCATCCAGAGCACTGATAATTGTTGGCAGCAATTTCCAGTGAAAGTGGAGTCTCATGTTAGGGGAAGTTACCGCAGGAAAAAGGAAGTTGGCATGCTACCCTACCCCTGTGTGGTGGAGCAGCTTCACTTGAGGACCTGCCCAGAGGTATTGATGTGGGTGGATCTGAAACTGCGCATGGTTTCGTACACCTTCCTCTCATCCTAGAAAAACAAAAGTTTGCTTTCCTAAAACAGAAAGAATTTGCGATAATTCAGGTTGGAGTGAGCTCGAGATGTCTCCCAGGCACCACTGCTGAATATATGCAAATTAACCATTGTACCCTTAGAAGCTAAACACACCTCCAGAACCGCTGGAATGCAATGATGTGTCAGCTTGTTAATATGTACAGAGCCATAATAATCCAACATGCATACAGACTGTTTCGGATTGTTTGATCCTCATCAGTGCATGGCATGGATTAATTTGGCTCTATGGAGTAGAAGGCAGACTGTGTCAGCCAGACACTCATACCTCCTAAAAGTGGAGGAATGATTCGCTAGAGAAATTGCTTGGGGCAAAAGTCCTGCCAGACACCTCGCTTTCCTCCTCATATTAGGCTAGGCTTTGTTCTGTACTAAGGTATCTGTCTCTCTAGCCTTCACGTGGTTTCCTCCTAACTCAAGGGAGATGTAAACCTAAGTATCCTAGAATTCCTGGAATTCTGGAATCCTGGAATTCCCACAGTTGTAACTGGAAATGTTTGCTAAACCCATTGGTCAGCCTAATCTATTTGGACAGGCCTCTCAGTCAATTATTGCTTGACTCTAAGGGACCTTTTATACTGACACTGCAGTAGCAGCACTATTTGGAACAATCGCACTGCTGCTGCAAAGTCATACCACGCATTTTAGCCATTGTGCAAAACGAAGGGAAAAAAATAACATGTGACTTCTGGTGCACCCTTCAAAGTGAACTTGAGGTGAAAATAAACCAATGAGATAAAGACTTATATTTATCCTCCTCCTCCAAAAATGACTTTTTAAAGTGTCCCAGGTTTATATATATATATATATATATATATATATATATATATATATATATATATATATATATATATATATATATATATATTTTTACATTTACAAAGTAGGTTGAATGTTTTACTGTCTCTAATCAGTGGCAGCCCATTAAGTGTCCCAGAGTTATCAAAAAAAAGTGAATAGTTCATGTATTCTAACTATCCCTACCCCCAGAAGTTGTATTTTGCCAGGAAAAGTTTTATGGCTGTAATTAGCTTAGCAGTGATGTTTACTATATTCCCGACAAGGTACAGACAATACAGAAGGTGTCACTTCCATGCCTAGAAATTAACTCTTTCAGGCAGCAAAATAAAACAAGTAAAACAGCCTGGTTATTAATATTTTGTACTGTACATACACGTGTATCTAATCATGTCAGATATTGCCTCGGGTACACTTAAAAATGTATGCATTGAAAACTTGGTTAAGAACTGATATGCATTGTTTGGCAATAATGTTTGTCCCAGACATTTTGTAACATGTTTTAGTGAATAGAGTACTTTAGCTACTGAAGACCCCATCTATTTCCGTGTACCAATCAATCCAAAAGTGAAGACAGTCTATAGTTTATCCAATTTTAAATACTGTACATGGGTATCTTGCCAACCATGAAATACATTCTAAAGGTGACCATTAACTGTGGTTTTTTTTCAGTGAATGATCTTATTTTCAATAAGATTATTCAGATCGAAAGACAGGATAATAGCATTAAAGAAACTTGTGATCATATATAAAAAGGAAACAATTGATAGTACGATTACAGTATTTAGGATCGATTGTGCACACCAACTTTTCATACAATATGATTTGAATAATCAAATCAAAAGTATGATTGTTCTCTAAAAATTGTACCATTAATGAGTACCTTTAGCTATAGAATATTTCTATTTTTCGTCTTGCAAGATGTTTACATTCAACCATCTTCTCTCTCCAAGTTACTCTCACTGTTTATTTAAGCATTAGCTCCACTTCTAAAAGTTTTATATCATTAATAAATATGTATAAAATATCTCTGTTCACTAAGTACCACAGGAGTAAAGTGCAAGGCTTTAACTTCACATGAACCCAGGGATATTCGGATTCCTCCTCCTGCCTTCTAAATTGTTACATTTGATGTCCCTGGTCTGTTAAATTGTCATTTTATGACTTATCAAAGCTGGCAGTTTTAATAATTTACACAACACCTCCCAGTCACTGAAAGCAATATGTATCTCAGTTACACCATTCAGCACCGTCCATTTATTGAAAAAGCATGATTTCAGTCTAACACCTATTCAGTCAGTTGAGCTGCAATCCCGTCAGTGTTGGTATCTTTCCATAAACCTGTATGTAATCTATAATGTAATACACACACACAAACAGACTTTATTTCTTCTAAATAAAGAATTATAGAAGTAACTCAAACAAATATATATTTAAGTGTCAATTGCACCACCTTTCCCCTTTTTAATTCTGATTCTCAGGCCACACCCTCAGCACCAGCATGTGCCATTTAATAAACGTGATACCACATCCAAATCCATTAATAAATTAGCCCCAATCTGTGACCCACACAACACTGTATCCATGCACCTTTCTGTCTCCTATCCTTAGGGCCTTTTTGCATAGGTAGCTGTGCACATAGTGAGCAGTTACCAAGCAGCAGCGAGCAGTTGCCAGGCAGCAGCAAGCAGTTGTGAGAGTTTGACAGTCTTTTCACTGCTTATCAACTGCTCAAGTAAAAGGGCTCTTAGACCCCTTTTCCATAAGCAGTTGATAGGCAGTGAAAAACCTCTCAAACTCTAACAACTTTTAGTTTCTGCCTGGTAAGTGATCACTGCTGACTGGCTACTGCTTGCTGAGCACATAGTTCAACTGCCCGTGGAAATGAGCCCTTAGACCTCTTTTCCTCGAACAGTTGAACTATGTGCTCAGCGAGCAGTTGCCAGGCAGCAGTGAGCACTTACCAGGCAGCAGTGAGCGGTTTCCAGGCAGCAGCAAGAAGTTGTGAGTGTTTGAAAGGCATTTCACTTCCTCTTTTCCACGGGCAGTTGATAGGCAGTGAATTGCCTCTCAAACTCTCAAAACTGCTTGCTGCAGCCTGGCAAATGCTTGCTGCTGCCTGATAACTGCTCACTGCTGCCTGGTAACTGCTTGCTGAGCACACAGTTAAACTGTTTGTGGAAAAGAGGCCTAACTGTTCTAGCGGCTCCCATGAATCTGGGCTACATTTAGGCCTCTTTTCCACGGGCAGTTGAATTGTATGCTCACCAAGCAGTTGCCAGGCAATAGTGAGCAGTTATCTGGAAACAGCAAGCAGTTACCAGGCAGCAGCAAGCAGTTGTGAGAGTTTAAGAGGCATTTCACTGCCTATCAACTGTCCATAGAAAAGAGGCCCAAGGTTACTGCAAGTGTTCAGCACAACAGCAGTGTTAAGCCCATCCCCTGCATGTACATTTGCGCAATAAGCAACCGCCTGCTACATGAACACACTTTTGTTTTCTTTAGCTAAGTAACCACTCGCGTGTCGGTGGTTACTTAGCTAAAAAAAACAAAAGTGTGTTCATGTAGCAGGTGGTTGCTTATTGCGCAAATGTACATGCAGGGGATGGGCTTACCACTGCTGTTGTGCTGAACACTTGCAGTAACCTTGGGTGTCTTTTCTACGGACAGTTGATAGGCAGTGAAATGCCTGTATGGGTTATCAGCTATTTGGTTGCATTACACTGCATTACATTAACTGGAAGCCACTCATTACAGAGAAAATTGGTAGCTAAACCATGCATTTGTCCATGTGATTGCAGCCTTAGGCCTGGGGCCCACAGGCGGTGCTTTTTGCAGCACTTGCAGATCGGCGGCGATTGGCAAAGCTCTGAATCAGTGGAACCCTATGGGTATGGTTCCACTTGTAGGGTTGTGATCATGGAGCAATTGCCAAGCACTGCATGCAGCATTTTGGGAGTGATTATGAAGCAATTGCATTATTGGCTGCAGATTCAAATCATGATCTTGGAATCATCTTTTCCCCAATTCAGGAATCAAAAAGCGCTTTGCGATCTCCCAAAAAGTAATGCCAGTGGGTCCCAGGCCTTAGCGCTGGTTCAAACTAGTGGAGCTGTACATCTTGACGAGCAATGTGTGTGATATAATGCACATCAAAATTGCTTCACAGTGTATTGCACTAGTGTCTATTCACTATGTGAACAGTGCCATCCATCTCTTGTTATGTGCAATCATTGTATAGACATTCCTGTTAGCCTTCTCACTCAGTAGCACAAATAGGACCTGAACCAATTCACTTTTTCTCATGAGTTTCTCCCAGGAGATCATTTTTCTTCTTCTGTGTAAATAAACTTTTCAGCACTCTGCAAACGAAAAGGTAGCAAAAAAATAGGTGAAAGACTTCTATCAAAATTATTTTCTTGCATGCTGGTGGCTTCACTTAGGTGAATAATTCCTTCTGTGTTTTTTCATAGAAGATAATTGTTCATCGTTTAAAATAACTTTTCTGTGGTCTGCAGTTGAAAAAGTACAGAAAAGAAGGTGAAAAAGTACTGTCAAAAAGTATTTTCTTGCTGGTAGTTTAAAAGGTGTTCTGTTGAAAAGGTATGAAAATATCACATAGGAGAAAAAGTAAAAGAAAAGGTGAACTGAATAAGGGCCGTAGTGTTAGGCCGGTTTCACACTTCCAAGTGGCGTCAACGCATATCACCGCAACACCAAAAAAGGCCTTGGGGATTTCCACATTAATACGCTGTAATTCCCATTCTGGCATCAGGCCAAACAGGAAGTAAGGCTCTCTAGCCCCTCCTGGGCAGTGGGCTGTCTGAGGTTTTCTGCCCCTCCTCCTGGGGTGCAGTTACAGTGCTCCTAAGTGGTGGCAGAACTTGGGGTGCTGTCAGCACTGCCCCCCCCACCCCCCATTTCTTGGAGGCATGGGAGGCCTACACATGGCTCCCCTGCTGAGATGCAAAGAATTTTGTGTGGGCTAAATCCTGCAGGGCATAGCAGTGAGTTAGTTTAGACCCTGCACTTTCTGGCAAACTTATGGAATATGCATTTGTTGTGCCATTTTAATTAGTCAATAAACAGTATATAAGTCAGGTGATACCTGGTCCGAGCACACAACTCTTTTGTGTGCACACGGCACAAAATACGGAATAGGTAAAAAAATGTAGAATTGTTAATTAGAATGACAAAAGTAACATGAATCAAATGTGTAAGAAATTCCAAGACCAAAAAAAGGTGAGAGCTTGCCCTTGAGGAGCTTACAATCTAAAGGAAAGGAGAGGGGCAAGAGGGTGGGTAGTATACAGGATTCACACCTAGAGGCAGTCTTTCTTAGGTTATCTAGTAGGAGTAGAACTTGGCTTGTCAGAAATGGTGACTTTTGAGCATTTAACCTCCCTGGCGGTAAGCCCGACACAGTGTTGGGCTAGCCGCCGCAGGGGATCACATGGCCCCGGGAGGATTTTTTTTTTAAGCTAAGCTAGCTAGCTAACATTAAAAAAATACTTCTAATTAAAAAAAATCCCTCCCGCGGACACAGCCACTGCATCTGCGTACCGCCAGGGAGGTTAAAGACATAAAAGGTGGCGGATGGCGGATGTGTTAGGGCAGGGGATTCCAGAGCAGGAGTAAAGACAGTGTGAAATCTTGTATACGTGAATGTGAGGAGGTGATTCTAGAGGAGGGCAAAAGTAGGTCATGTGCAGATCTGAGATTGCAGTTGGGTTGGTATCTGGAAACAAGTGAGGAGATGTACAGGGGTGAAAGATTGTGGAGAGCTTTGCAGGTTAGGGTTAAGAGTTTGAACTATACTTTCTGTTTAACTGGTAGCAAAGGAAGAGCTTGATAGATAGAAGCAGAGGAGGAAGAGTGAGAAGAAAGATGAATGAGTCAAGTAGCCAAGTTCAATACAGATTGGAGTGTCAGGAACTGGCCCCACGGCAAGCCTGCAGAGACAGTTCCCAACTGGGGTTTGACCAGATCGAGAGGGGAAGCAGCCTAATTCAAGCTAACACAAGGCTGTCACCCCTCAACAACACTTCACTCTACCACCACTAGCAGCTGCTAGACACTTCAACAATTCCCACTCTGCTTTCGAGTGGCCTGCACTCAGTCCAGCGTTTTGTATTTGGGTCAGCTTCGTGCTTAGGCCAAAATACAGGAACGCCACACACACATAAACTCTCACATGGTAGCGGTGTACAAACCGAGCATCCAATCAGACACTGAACTTTTAACACAAATTCCACTGCAGTCTCTCTATAGGAATGTGAGCTCTGCTTAGTACATCAGAAGACAAGCTTATCAAATAAAGATTTAATATTCCAAAAAAGTGGAACAGTGCAGAAAGAGATATATACAAAATATTTACAAAAAACACAGTAAGAACTACATAAACACACAACAAGGCAGTTTGCTATAAACAAAATAAAACAGGGATGAATCTTTACCAGCATACAGGTCAGAGCATTGTTTTCGGGAGCACGCAGGTTTCCGGCCAGAAGCCGGGGCACTCCTAGCACGTTGCTAGCTCCTGAGAAATACCAGTTCTGAATCTTCCAATCTTATTTGGATTTGTAGCCTGAGGACACTCAAAGTTCAGATCCAGAAATAATCCAATTTTCTCAGATTGTGACATCACCGTTTGCAGAGACCTCTGGCACATCCTTGCTGTGATATGCAAATTCCAAAGGTTCCTGTTCCACTTTCAACTTTCCCTGACTCTATGTATAGCCCAATTGGGTATTGGGAACAACAGGTAGCTGTATACAGACTTCAAAGCAATGCAAACACCTTGCAAGCACATCAGACTATTCCTGACAAATGGCTGCTAATTAGCTAGTTTCCTTCATCCTAGTGGCCTGTAGTTTCCAAAGGAAATGGAATGCAAATGTAATTTACACTGACAGACAGTCATACAGAAAATGTAGGCTACAACAGATAAGAGTTAAACAAAAATGGCTGCTACATTATATACAACATCACATGGAGTGGTGCCAGTCTGATAGTTGGTATTTTGTTACAGAAGTCCAGACGGGATATTATAAGAGCATGTATTAACATTTCACTTGTGTCCTGAGTGAGAAAAGGTGGGATGTGAGATACATTTTTGAGTTGGTGATAGCAGGAGCGGTTTAGGAAGTAAAAATGAGGATGTAAGGAACTTACCTTCTGTAACGATCGGTGTAACACAGAGAGGGTCTGATTACCAGTGATCTGCAGTATCACCGAGAATACAGATATATACCCGATTATAGATGATCTGCAGTATCACAGATAATCAGATATATCTCTAACCTCTGGACACCTGAGTAATATCTGAGTGTTTGGTGCAACAGTAATACTTTGAGGAGAGCACCCGTACAGAGGGTGCAAGGCAGTAGGAGGTACTGCCTAAAGAACAGATTCCTTCCAATGGCCTGAGGCTCCCCAAGGGGCGGAGCCAGGCTGAGAGTGGGAAGGACCAGAGTGTGAGTGACACCAGGGGTGAAGTGTCACTGACAGGTCTGTGAACTATCTCCCAACTGGGGAAATAGATCTCGAGGTCGGACAGGCCAGGTCGGCAATAGACAGACAGATCAGGTACAAAGACAGGAGACAGAATCGGAATCCAAGGACAAGCAGAGTTCGACAACTGAGTATCAGATATAGCGAAGTACCAATTCAGAGATCAAGAGAGTGGTCAGGAAAGCAGGAAGTCATAACAAATAATAACAATGCCTATTCTTTAGGTGTGAGCTCCGTGAAACTAGTCTGATATATAACAGAGTGGTAATACAGTTCCCTAGTCTTGGGTGTGAGTTCCTTGATCATCAACACCCTGGAACTAGTCTGAAGTATAACAGAATGATAATACAGTTCCCTAGTCTTGGGTGTGAGTTCCTTGATCATCAACACCCTGGAACTAGTCTGAAGTATAACAGAGAAATAACAACACAGATTTAGCAAAAGGTCTGAGTGCTACCACGTAGTGATCACAACGGCAGACACCAGAGAAATGACCAGCACCTAGTATATATACCCTAGGGCTCTCCCGCGCCCTTCCATTAAGTGCTGGACCAATAGGAAGTGGTAAAATTGTCAGCTGACCGGCTTGGTCAGCTGACACCCTTCTGGCTGCCATAAAAGCTCTGCCTCTCAACGCGCGCGCGCGTCCTTCTGAACCTGTGTGGACTATCAGTCCCAGCCACACCAGACCTGTTTTGCAATGTATCCGCTGTGCAGGACGCGGAACCAGCCGCACCGCTATCCGAGCACGCGGCGGTTTCTCCGCGTTCTGCCATGCGGACAGATGTAGGCCTATGCGTGCAAACCGCCGCATCAGACGCGGAATCCGCCGCCTTGTTGAACGTGGAATCAGCCGCCTTACTTTGAGTACTCGCGACGGCTTTTCCGCGTTTTCTCACACCTTCCATATGCTTCCACGGCTTCTGAGTGACGGCTCAGGCAGCCACCTTCCACTGCGAGTTAGCGTGGTGTCTCACCCCTCGTCTTATACTGTCTGACTTTGTCTTATACTGTCAACCCTAGTGGTGAAAGTGGGTACTGCAGGCTTAGCTGTAGTATGATAGCAACAGCCTATGGGATGTCAGGATTTAGATTCCCTCATACTCTGCTCCTATTTAAGCCTGCTCTGATCATTCTACCCTTGCCCCAGATAGGGAAAGCTGCCTTGTGCTACTCCACTGGGTGTGATTTACAGTGTGAATTTCTGTGTATGTTCTTGCTTCGCTTTTTGACCCAATTATTGGATATCTGCCTGGACCGACCTTTGGAACTGCTCTTGACCTGATATTGCCGTATCCCTTGGTGCCTTTGTATTCTGATCTACTTTGTATAACCCCTGGATTGTTATTGTATTGGCTACTTTTTGAGATTCTTACCATGCTATTCTGATCACCTGTTGCTGACCTGGACCTCTCTTATTTTCCTGCCTGTACCTGTCTAGTGTGGTTCTGTTGGTACAACTGTCTTACATGCTTCGGTTCTTATACCTTGCACATATCAAGACCTGGGTGTAACTGGGTGTTGGGATGATACACTTGACATTTCTTGTCTGACCGCAGACACGCCACACAAGGCAAAGACTGCAGAGGAGATTGAGGCATAGTAGCTGAAATAAGACAGCGGATCTAGCAGGACTCACATAGGAATAAAAAAGAGAAAGCAGAGTCAAATAGTCAGAGCTGGCTCTACCTGTAAGGTAAAGGGGGCAATTGCCCCTGGGCCCCAGAGTCCCTGGGGGCCCCCAAGCCAGGTGTCTCCCTTTAAAGATTTAAAAATGTCTGGCTATGGATACTTTTTTCATAACTAGTCTTGTATACAATCTACTAACGGAAGCACCATGTAAAATCCAGTTAGATGAAACAAGTTCGGCCATTGAGAGCAGTTAAAAAGAGCTAAATACAGGAATGTAGTGGTTTAAAAAAAATGAAACAAAAAAATAATTATTAGATTTCATGTTTTTTCTACCTGAAGTAGTTACCTAAGTAGTCTACCTAAAGTTTACGTTTGTAAATAGTGTGGTAGGGGTGTCTCAGCACCCTGTAGGGAGGAAGACAGGAGACAAAACCGGGAGCCCAGTAGTGCAATATGTCTGGAACTTGTGTGAAAAGTAAATAAATGAAATGCTACTTGCAAGGGGAAACCGACCACAGAAAGTAGGTGGAGACCATAAACCCGACTCCACTCAGGGTGGTTCTAGCCAGGACCTGGACTTGGTCGCTCTCTTGAACAAAAATAGGGGACAGGTGTCCACCATAGTGGAAACCACGGGTGTACTGTCACCACCCCTCGGACAGAGTGTGTACGGGGGTATACTTGGCACAATGAAGGGAAAGAGGCACCCTGATTGGATAAAAGCTTCTAAAAACAGCTTAAAACTAAATAAGAAATGAGGTGTCTTACCTCAATGATGAAATCTTTGTAATTAATACAAAAGATTTTTTTATTTAGCACAGACAACACGTTTCGCGGGTCTGAGCCTGCTTGTTCATTTGGCACGGTTATTGGCCTGAGGAAGCAGCCTGAGACCCGCGAAACGCATTGCCTGTGCTAAATAAAAAATCTTTTTTATTAATTACAAAGATTTCATCATTGAGGTAAGACACCTCATTTCTTATTCTGTTTTAAGCTGTTTTTAGAAGGTTTTATCCAACCAGGGCACCTCTTTCCCTTCATTTTACGTTTGTAAATGTTTATGTTTAACCACGGTAGGCTATATTCTATATATAAATACACAGAGGATTACCTGGGATATTTGGTACATTGTGTGGATGCAATGGATACAGATAGGTCAGACTAAGGTTACCATGACAACTGGTTGACATTTTGATCCCTGTTTTCACATTTTATTTTAGGCATTTTATGGAAGCAAGCTGATCCCATTAACCTCTTTGTCACTAAAAAATGATTATGAAATGCACTTTGTTTGAAATCGTTCCTTCTAGAAAACAGCAAAATAATAACATAAAGTGTGACTGCTGCTATTTACAGCCTGTTTTATGTTCTCGTAATCGTAATATACCAGATGGAAGGATGATTGTAAGAAAGAAAAGGCTTTATATGGTCATTAATTTGCTAAATGATAATATTAAGTTCCTAGGTAGAAGCCTTTGAAAGAGACACTCAATTGAGAACAGACTGATACTGATGTATTTTGGGCGGAGTGAAGGCAGATTTCAAAATGTAATAAATAGCCACAGGATACAGTAGAAAGAAATGATGTATTATCTGTAGTGTCCTGGACTGTCTGTAGGGCTATACGGAGAATTCCCTTAGGGAAAGAGTACATGGAGAGCTCCAACCTTTTGCCCTGGGCTGTGATTAGTGAAGTTTCAGTGGTTCCCTTGGCTGCTGTTTAATGGGACTATGTAGTGGCTATAAAAAAAAAAAGAAATATATCAGGCTGCAGCGGGAGACATACATAAGGTACCACCTGTGACAGCTACCTAATGTGATGCTCCAGGCCATGGCTATAGGTTTGTTCTGCTGCACAGCTTTCTATTTGTTTGTGGCAGGAAATCCCATCCTACACTTGCTTTCCAGCACAATCAGGTGGATGGGGCAATCCATGCGGTAGTTCCAAATTTTCAAAATTATCAATACTAGATTATTATTTAGCATTCATCTACAGCACCCTACTTCCTTTCATCAGTCACCTGATCAAGAGCAAAGAATGGCAGCATAGAGAGTTTGGCTGCCATAAGCAGGCACTCTGTGTAGCTCCTCACACTACCCTGCACTTATATAAAAAGCTTGGTGCGCTGGTCCACAGAAGAAGCTCCCTCCAATGTGTTTCATCCTCCCACATCAGACTCGCGGGACGCTGCAGGCAGGGGCGGACCTACCATGAAGCCACCTGAATCAAGTGATTCAGGCAGAAAAATCTAGGGGGGGTGTTTGGACAAACCGTTTGGGCTACCTTACACCTGCCTCCTCTCCGCTCTCCCACCCACCTTCCTGGGATACACACTAGCCTCCTCATCCATGCATCCCTGAAACCCCATCCTCATTCGAGCAGTGGCAGCTGCCATGACTGGGGATGCTGGCACCAGACCAACTAATCATAGCCTCCCGCTGCTCCTTTTGCTAACTGATGCCGATGGTCTCACAGCGGGACCACTGCACTGTCATTGGTCCAATCACTGTACTCGATCAGTAGCAGCAATGTCTGATAGATCATTGCTACTGATCGAGTGCATCAGTTTGACTAATGACGGGGCCATGGTCCCACTTGCTAGACCATCGGCATTAGTTAGCAAAGGAGCAGCGGGCAGCTGTGATTGGCCGATCTGGTCAGCACCCCTGCCTGATTGGTCGCATGCCAAAGCTTCCCTTCTGACTGCCCATGGTGATCTCTCGCCGGTGAAGGATTTGCATGAGGATATATATATATATATATATATATATATATATATATATATATATATATATATATACAGTGGCTTGCAAAGGTATTCGGCCCCTTAAAGTTTTCCACAGTTTGTCACATTACTGCCACAAACATGAATCAATTTTATTGGAATTCCACGTGAAAGACCAATACAAGGGGCCATATGCAATTCACTTTTTCACCTGAGTTTTCTCCTATGAGAACAATTTTAATCTTTAATTTAAAATAACATTTTAGCACTTTGCAATGGAAAAAGTATCAAAAAGTAGGTAAAAAGTACTATCAAAATAGTTTTGAGCCTGTTTTTGCTTGCTTATGGTTTAAAAGTTATTTTATTAACACATTTCAAAATGTCATCTAGGAGAAAACTCAGGTGAAAAAGTGAATTGCATATGGCCCAAAGTGGTGTACACGTGAGAAGTGGAAAGAAAATCATACATGATTTCAAACAATTTTTACAAATAAATAACTACAAAGTGGGGTGTGCGTAATTATTCAGCCCCCTTTTGTCTGAGTGCAGTCAGTTGCTCATAGACATTGCCTGATGAGTGCTAATGACTAAATAGAGTGCACCTGTGTGTAATCTTATGTCAGTACAAATACAGCTGCTCTGTGACGGCCTCAGAGGTTGTCTAAGAGAATATTGGGAGCAACAACACCATGAAGTCCAAAAAACACACCAGGCAGGTCAGGGATAACGTTATTGAGAAATTTAAAGCAGGCTTAGGCTACAAAAAGATTTCTAAAGCCTTGAACATCCCACAGAGCACTGTTCAAGCGATCATTTAGAAATGGAAAGAGTATGGCACAACTGTAAACATACCAAGACAAGGCCATCCACCTAAACTCACAGGCCGAACAAGGAGAGCGCTGATTAGATATGCAGTCAAGAGGCCCATGGTGACTCTGGACGAGCTACAGAGATCTACAGCTCAGGTGGGGGAATCTATCCATAGGACAACTATTAGTCATGCACTGCACAAAGTTGGCCTTTATGGAAGAGTGGCAAGAAGAAAGACATTGTTAACAGAAAAGCATAAGGAGTCCCATTTGCAGTTTGCCACAAGCCATGTGGGGACACAGCAAACATGTGGAAGAAGATGCTCTGGTCAGATGAGACCAAAATGGAACTTTTTGGCCAAAATGCAAAACGGTATGTGTGGCGGAAAACTAACACTGCACATCACTCTGAACACACCATCCCCACTATCAAATATGGGGGTGGCAGCATTATGCTCTGGGAGTGCTTCTCTTCAGCAGGGACAGGGAAGTTGGTCAGAGTTGATGGGAAGATGGATGGAGCCAAATACAGGGCAATCTTGGAAGAAAACCTCTTGGAGTCTGCAAAAGACTTGAGACTGGGGCGGAGGTTTACCTTCCAGCAGGACAACAACCCTAAACATAAAGCCAGGGCAACAATGGAATGGTTTAAAACAAAACATATCCATTTGTTAGAATGGCCCAGTTAGTCCAGATCTAAATCCAATCGAGAATCTGGGGCAAGATATGAAAACTGCTGTTCACAAACGCTGTCTATCTAATCTGACTGAGCTGGAGCTGTTTTGCACAGAAGAATGGGTAAGGATTTCAGTCTCTAGATGTACAAAGCTGGTAGAGACATACCCTAAAAGACTGGCAGCTGTAATTGCAGCAAAAGGTGGTTCTACAAAGTATTGACTCAGGGGGGCTGAATAATTATGCACACCCCACTTTGCAGTTATTTATTTGTAAAAAATGTTTGGAATCATATATGATTTTCGTTCCACTTCTCACGTGTACACCACTTTGTATTGGCCTTTCACGTGGAATTCCAATAAAATTGATTCATGTTTGTGGCAGTAATGTGACAAAATGTGGAAAACTTTAAGGGGGCCGAATACTTTTGCAAGGCACTGTATATAGGGACCAGGCCAGCAGAAAACTTTCTGTATATGCTACATTCACCATATCTGGGTAGTAAATGGTACAAAAAGTATTTCCCTGTGTGACCATTGATTAACCTTCATTTTCCATGAATAGTCAATGCCTCAAGTCAACGCAGTGTTGTTCCATTCACCTGAAAAGCAGTGTGTAATGTCAGGTATATGTTCTTCAGTGAATGTTAGGATACATTTTTCACACTCTTGCACTCTGTGTGAAGGTAAGTTGTTTTCACAGCTAAATCCTAGTCTACTACATAAGTCAATGTAATACAACATTCTCTATGTTCTGGACCACAAATGGTACATTGACCAAATTGTGTTGGTGGTGTGCAGAATTGTTGGAGAGAGCTCCTGTGCTGTTCCAGTGCCTGTTTTTAGAAGGCCTCTGTCAGATTTGTTGCCAAGAATAAGTGAGTTGTGGTCGGAGAGAGCCCTAACTAGGTCCTTGGACAGACATGGCCTGCAGGGGCCCAGACCTCACGCTAACAAGCTCCTGCTATCATGGAGCTGGTTCATACTGCCTTGGCCCTTTCCCAGCTGGGTGATAGCAATGTGGAGACTACTTCCTACCAGGTGGTCTCATGGTTCCAGGAGATGAGTGGAGCTCAGTATTGTCTAGATGAGTTGGGGTACATGCTAATGTTAGTAGAGTCCTGACAGGCATTTCCGGTTCACGGCTGACAACTTCTGGTCCACAGCCTGATTCTCTAATGCTGGAATCAGAGCTTTGTAATGTATCAACAGGTGGGAAACTAATTGAAGATGATTCAATCCTGGGAAAGACTGGCATGATGGGTGAGGCAAATATACTGTTGTCAAGTGCTAAAGTGACGAAAGAGAAATTAAGGGTACGTGAAAATACTTCCAAGGGTATAGATAAAAATCTGGTGGTAGCATGGTCACGTGTGGATGAAGAGAAGCTGGTTAGGAAGCAGGGAACTGGGGGTTGTCAGCCTGTAAGCTCTAATGTGGCTAAGGGGGCTAGGCCTCCCCAGAAAATTAAGGTTATAGCTAAATTTGGGACTATAAGGAACCTGCCTGGTTATGAACTTGTTCCGCCGAGACCCGGGTGGAATCCATTACTTCCGGGTCTCGGAGCTTGTTTTCAGCACATGTAAACAATGGTCAGCTGACTTGGTGTCTGCTGATGTTACAGCTGACACCTAGGTAGGTGTTTTGGCTGTGTGGTTGCATGTGCGGGTGTGGCTGGCCACTGATTGGATGTAGAATTGTATTTGAACTTGCAGAGTGCTCCCAGCCATCACCCGTGATAAGCATTGCTTTGGCTAGTTGCTGGGTGCGCACTCACTTGTTAATGATACACTGGATATTGACCTTGGCTAGTATTTATTATTATTATTATTATTATTATTGATTTATAAAGCGCCAACATATTCCGTGGCGCTGTACAAAGTAAGAAACAAACATGGGGTACATAATAATACAGACAATGGTGTACACCAATATACAAGATACATAATTAGTGACAAAATACAAAGAATGATACAAAATACAAAGAATGATACAAAATACAAATTATCAAATTGGTAATGACAGTGATAAAATTAACATGATGAATAAAATGTATAATGGTTACCAAGACACAAAAGGGGGAGAGAGCCCTGCCCTTGCAAGCTTACAATCTAAAGTGAATGGGGGGGGGGGGACAGGAGGAGGGGTAGTATGCAGCAAATATATAGAAGCTTTGTGTTTTAGGATACCTAGTAGGAGTGCAATTTGGTCTTAGTACAAAGGGAAGTGGCCTAAAGTAGAGCATATGCTTGTCGGAACAAGTGTGTTTTTAGAGAGCGTTTAAAGGCTATCAAAGGTTGGCGAGTGACGGATGTGTTGTGGGAGGGCATTCCAGAGGAGGGGTGAAGCACGTGCGAAGTCTTGTAAACGTGAATGTGAGGAGTTGTTTCTAGAGGAGGACAACAGAAGATCATGTGCCGATCTGAGATTGCGATTGGGTTTGTATCTGGAGATTAGTGAGGATATGTACCGGGGAGAGAGATTGTGGAGAGCTTTGTAGGTTAGGGTTAGGAGTTTGAACTGAATCCTCTGGTTAATTTGCAGCCAGTGAAGAGCTTGACAAAGAGGGTCGGCAGAGGAAGATCGAGAAGAAAGATGAATGAGACGAGCAGCTGAGTTCAGTACCGACTGGAGCGGGGCCAGTTTGTTAGACGGTAGTCCACAAAGTAGTACGTTGCAGTAGTCCAGACGAGAAATTATGAGAGCATGTATTAACATTTTAGTTGTGTCTTGAGTGAGAAAGGGACGGATGCGAGATATGTTTTTGAGTTGGAGATGGCAGGAGCTGGTTATGGAGTGAACATGTGGAATAAAAAAGAGAGATGAGTCGAATATCACCCCCAAGCACCGAGCTTTGGGAACTGAAGTTATGGGAGTGTTATTAACATTTATTGTAACTTCAGGCAGGGAGGTGGACAGAGACGGTGGAAAAATAATTAGTTCTGTTTTACTCATATTAAGTTTTAGGAAGCGAGAGGACATGAAGGAGGATATAGAAGACAAGCAGTCAGGAACACGTTTAAGAAGGGAGTTAAGGTCTGGGGCAGAGAAGTACAGTTGTGTATCGTCTGCATAGAGGTGGTATTGAAACCCGAATAAGTTGATTAAATCACCAAGACCATGCATGTAGATGGAAAAGAGGAGGGGACCAAGGACAGAGCCTTGGGGAACCCCGACAGACAAATCATGAGGAGAAGAGATCTGATCTTAGTAGGAGACTTTGAAGGACCTTCCAGAGAGGTAGGAAGATAACCATGTGAGAGCAAGGCCCTTTATTCCGACATTTGAAAGTATTTGTAGGAGTAAGGTGTGGTCGACAGTATCAAATGCTGATGACAGGTCAAGAAGGATGAGTATGGAAAATTGACCTTTGGATTTGGCTGTAAGAAGGTCATTGGCCACTTTGGTAAGGGCTGTTTCCGTAGAGTGGTTAGAGTGAAAGCCTGAATGGAACTGATCAAGTAGGAAGTTAGCAGATAAATAATGGCTTAATTCTGCATGTATATGGCGTTCAAGTAGTTTGGATGCAAATGGGAGAAGTGACACTGGGCGGTAGTTGGCAAGTGTGGTAGGATCTAGAGAATGTTTTTTAAGTAGTGGTGTCACAACAGCTTTTTTGAGTGGGGACGGAAAGATACCAGTAGAGAGGGACAGGTTAAATAGAGTTGTTAGTGCAGGCAAGAGAGAAGAGGATAGCTGCGGAATGAAATGGGAGGGAATAGGATCCAAAGAACAGGTGGTTAGATTAGCTTTGGCAATTATAGAGGAAAGAGAGTGTTCAGAGAGTGGAGAGAAGGCAGTTAGAGAACAGTCAATGAGAGGTGTGGAGGTGGGATTTGAGGGCTGCATGGAGAATTCACTTCTGATTTTGTCAATTTTATCAGTGAAGTATGTTGCAAATTCTTCAGCTGATAAGCAAGTTGAAGGAGGAGGAGGAGGGGGATGGAGAACGGAGTTGAAGGTGCTGAACAAGCATTTTGGATTGTGTAAATGGGCGGATATTAGGTAAGAAAAATAGGACTTTTTTGCCACAGAGAGTGCGTTTCTGAAGTTGTTCAAGGCAATTTTATATAAGATGAAGTCCTCACTTGTGTTACTTTTCCTCCAGCGCCGTTCAGCTGCTCTAGAGCATCTTTTTAACTGTTTAGTGGTTTTGGTCATCCAGGGTTGGCGCCAGACACGGTGAGGGCGGGCATTGACGAGGGGGGAGAAGTCATCCATGACTTTTGTAATGGAGCTGTTGTAGTGTATAGCAGCCGAGTCTGGGTCAGTAAAGGATTGTGTGAGGAGAGGTGCCAGGGCATCAGAGACAGTTTGAATGTCTAGATTGCGATAGTTTCTTCGAGTATGTGAGTGTGCTTGTGCCAGGGTGGTAGGAAAAGAGGAGGAGAGAGAGAAGCTAAGTAGGTTATGGTCAGAGAGTGGTAGTGGATCATTAGTAAAGTCAGTGACAGAGCAGAGACGAGTGAATACAAGGTCAAGCGTATGGCCATCAGTGTGGGTTGAGGTAGAGGACCGCTGAGACAAGCCATAGAAGGAAGTGAGTGGTAGAAGTTTTTTGGAGACAGTGTTATTGGTGTCAATAGGAATGTTAAAATCACCGATGATGATGTTAGGGATGTCAGAGGATAGGAACTGGAGAAGCCAGGCAGAGAAATGATCCAAGAAAACAGAAGCATTTGACTACTCTTGTCTGTTGGGATTAACCGCTGTGATTCCTGGAAATCCTTGTCTGCTGCCTCAACCGACTTTTCCTGTTATTGGACACTCTTGCTTGCAGCCTGGACCGACCTCTGCTAGTTACTGGATACCCCTTGCCTGCCGCCTGGACCGACCTTTGCCTGTTACTAAATATTTCTTGCATGCTACTTGTACTGAACGATAAGTATAATCCTACTTTCCTTATCAGCCATTTAAGCAGTGTGCATGCAGTCTCATATAAACTTTGTCACATATTACCTGCATCATCTATTACCTGTTGCATAACACTGCATGCAGACCTGCTTAAACTATCTCATGAACTGGATTTTCCATTGCCTGTTGAATAACTTTGCATGAAGACTTGTTTGAACTGCATCACACCTGGTTTACCTGAACTTTGTATGTGGATTGCTTGATTCCTCTCTTGATACTGGAGAACCTGCATTCGCTATCTCCACCATTACTGACAAACGACGCTGATTGCCTCATCCCTCTGAATCAAGGTAATAACCCTGTGTGATACTGCTGAACTGTTCTTTGTTACTAGCCTCATTAGGGCTCTAACAGGTTATTCCTCTCTACTTCAGTCTGTATGCTTTGCACATTATTGGGGCATGGAGACTGAGTGAGGACATAACCTGTGAAGCCTTACAGGGACTTTAAAATAACTCTGGGAGTATTTCACCTGCTGCAAATGTGGGTGAGAGCAATCCCTTGGCTGTGAAGACTAGGTTGTGTGGTGGGGTCTGGGAGTGGGGTGGGTCCCTCCACTGGTAGTGGGGTTGATGGTGGTGGTTGGTTCAGTTTCAATAATCTGTAATCTTCATTACATTGTGATAGGGATAAGACTGTGCCCTCCACTTTCCCCTGGCCCGATGATGTAGACTGCCAAGACAACTCAGAGGCCGAATGTATCTATTTTTTCACTATAGGGAATCTCCTGAAGATTCTAATATATCCCCTTTTAACAGGAGAAATGTAGTGCAGTTGATGTGGGAGGGGGAAGGGTCAGCTCCTGCAAAAAAAAGGCAATTTTGTGCAGCAGTTGTTCAAACTGGGTTTTCCAGCTGCTGATATTTATGTTCCATCATCTCTCCTTTCAGCCGGTCACACACTACTGTATATCGTCAGCTTCCTGACAGCGGGAGGCCTGGATCATTTCCTTGAATATTATATAAAGGTGAAAAGGCAGGGTTTTACTGCTGTTCTGTTTTCCAAGCTGAACATAGTAATTAATCCATTCCGGTAAGGGACATTATGCTTTGGTTGGGGCAGCAGGCTAATGTCCTGTCTCCAATGAATAAACTGTTGGATGACATGGGGATATGGTGGAGTGCTTACGAGGTCACCGTCAACCTGAAAAGGGATGGAGCGGCTTTTGTTCATCTTCCATCTGTGGCCTATATTGGCCTTTGCCACCTCACCATCCAGTGTACCGGTCAGCCAAGAGTTTGTTTAAAGTGTGGGTAAAGTGGCCACTACAGCTATTCTTGTAATGTGGTGAAGTGCAGTCTGTGCCAGGACTTTGGGCATTTGGCAAAGGATTAGGACCGCAGGAAGATACAGTGCAATCTTTGGCATAAAGATGGTTATCTTTATAGCCGATGCCCAACAGTGTCTCAGTGTAATATTATGAGGGCTGTTAAGACAACGGCTGAACATTACCCAGAGAATGGTGACCTTTACCCTCCCAATGTGAATGTTTCCCTTCTTTCTGTATCTGCTAATACCTGTACCTTTAGTCTTGTTGTCCCCTCTCCCTCCCTTGAAGGGCTGCCATTGTCTGTGCCGGCTGTGGCTGGAACAATGTTTGAGGCAGCTGAAGTAGGAAAGGGTCCAGTCTCTATATATACTCTGTAAAGCACTGCGGAAGATGTCGGCGCTGTATAAATACTAAATAATAATAAATGAATAGGCAATGCCACAAGTCTATACAATGCTCCATTCACCGCAAACGGGTTCCCCACCTTAAAAGCAGTTTGCCGTAATGTCAGGTGTATTATCTTCTAATTAACAGTGTTCCCCAACCCTGTCCTCAAAGCCCACCAACAGTGCATGTTTTGTAGAAATCCACAGAGATAGGTAATCAGCTCTGCTGAGACACTAATCACCTCACCTGTGATTGTGTGTGGTTTCCTGCAAAACATGTACTGTTGGTGGGCCTTAATGACAGGGTTGAGGAACTGTGTTCTAATACGTGAATATTAAGATACGTTTTTCACAATCTTGCACTCTGTACGAAGGTAATTTGTTTTGACAGCTAAATCCTAGGTCTACCACACAAGCCAGTGTCAGGCCTGGAACCCACTGAAAACCGCAAACGCAAAACGCAACCGCTAGCGTTTTGTCTGAGCGGTTTGCAAGCGTATTCATGCGCGTTTTTGGTCGTGTTTTGCAACATTGTATTTTTTTCCCCAGCGGGTGCCTAGCGTTTTGCGTTTTGCGTTTTTATCCTGATTGGTCCTGTGAATTATTTTTCATTTTGTTACAGTGTGCTGAACTGCAAAACGCTAGCAAAACCGCTCAGTTTAGGTTTTGCTGAGCGTTTCCGCTAGCGGTTCAATACTTTACATTGAAGCGCTAACGCTCCCAAAATGCTGCATGTCCTGCGTTTGCGTTTCTGAGAAACGCAAACGCTCCTGTGGAAGTTGCCCCATCCATTAACATTAGCCCAGCGTTTTGGCAAACTGCTAGCGTATCGCAGTGCTGCCAAAACGCTGCCAAAAGCGCTCCTGTGGGTTCCAGCCCTTATGCTACATTTACAACCAATATGAGGCGGCACTGGCTGCAAAAATTGCTTGTATTGCAGAACAGACACCTTTTAGTGTCTGTTCCGCAATACACGCAACTTTTGCAGCCAGTGGTGTGCCGCCTATTTCTTCTTATTGGTTGTACCTTGATCATTAGAACAATTCAGTCGAGGCTTAGCACCGACATATCCCCAAGATTCTGTATCTGGGAGGGGTTTCTGTGGAAAACTCGAATGTTCTGGACAGCAAATTGTTCATTCACCAAATAGTGTTTCCCTGTATAATCATTAACCACTTTACAAATTTTCCGCGCTCCCGCCGCTGCCCACGCTTCCGCTCGCTCTAGCGCGCATTCCCGCGGGTAAACACGCCGCCGGCTGCTCGCCCGGAGTTCAATGAACGGGAAAATCCATTCCAATTCGTTGATCTAAGCCCTGCAATGATCCGCTGCTTTTCCGCTAAGCAGCGCGATCATTGTGAAAAAAAAAACTTACCCAGCCTCCTACTACTTCCTCCAAGCGTCCAGAAGGACGCTTGGAGGTCGCATTAAACAAAAAGTTACTGGTGCCATCTTGTGGCCAAATAGTAAAACTACACCCTAAACATTTTTCACATACAAATGAATTAGTTATACATACAAAATTAACTCATTACCTCCCACACTCCCCATTTTTTTTTTTGTAATAAAAAAAAAAAATGAAAAAATTTACAATTAAAAAAATACATAAATAGTTACCTTAGGGACTGAACTTTATATTTATGTCAGGAGGGTACAACACTGTTACTTTATAAACTATGGGCTTGTAATTAGGGATGGACGCAAAACTGAAAAAAATGCACCTTTATTTCCAAATAAAATATTGGCGCCAAACATTGTGATAGGGACATAATTTAAACGGTTTTATAACCGGGACAAAAGGGCAAATAAATTTCATGGGTCTTAATTACAGTAGCATGCATTATTTAAAAACTATAATGGCCGAAAACTGAAAAATAATTCATTTTTTCCCACATTTTTCCTATTTTCCCATTAAAACACATTTAGAATAAAATAATTCTTGGCATAATGTCCCACCTAAAGAAAGCCTAATTGGTGGCGGAAAAAACAAGATATAGTTCATTTCATTGTGATAAGTAATGATAAAGTTATAGACAAATGAATGGAAGGAGCGCTGAAAGGTGAAAATTGCTCTGGTGGTCAGGGGGTAAAACCCCTCAGTGGTGAAGTGGTTAACCTATTTTGGTTCCTGGATGTAGAAACTCCCGCGGCCGATTGCGCGCGTGCACACGCGCTCCCGGCCCATGGTTCGTTAGCCAGGCAATCAGTGAATCGGGCTACGGTGCCCGATCACTGATTCCTCTCCCCCGCTGAAAAAGCGACAGCTTCTCTTGGAAGCTGTGCTTTTTCTGGCCGTTGCCTCCCCCCTGCGTCACTCTAAGCGTGTGTTATGCTTAGAGTGACATCATATAAACAAACTCATGGCCGCCATCTTGTGGTCAAAAAGTAAAACTACAACTAAAAGTAAAAAAAATTAAAAACAACACACAATTACATTATAAAACTATAGTTTACATCCCACCCTCCCAAAAATACCCAAATAAAACGTTTAATATAAAATAAAAAAAAAACATTACAATAAAAAAAAACATGTAAATATTTACCTAAGGGTCTAAACTTTTTAAATATCAATGTAAAGATGAAATATTTCTATATTTTTTTTTATTTTAAACTTGTAAATAGTGATAGATGAAAAACGGAAAAAATGCACCTTTATTTCCAAATAAAATATTGTCGCCATACATTGTGATAGGGACATAATTTTAACGGTGTAATAAACGGGACATATGGGCAAATACAATACGTGAGTTTTAATTATGGAGGCATGTATTATTTTAAAACTATAATGGCTGAAAACTGAGAAATAATGTTTTTTTCCGTTTTTTCTTATTCTTCCTGTTAAAATGCATTTACAGTAAAGTGGCTCTTAGCAAAATGTACCCCCCAAAGAAAGCCTAATTGGTGGCGGAAAAAAACAAGATATAGATCA